>NC_053189.1:10307855-10615710 GCF_905163445.1 Pararge aegeria
TGTCATTATTTTAAAACATTATTTGGTGATGGCAAAAGTTTATCACTTATTACAATACAAGTGGCCATAGCCTTGCGGCTTGGACTTCGGCCTCCGTTTCGAGGATACCAATTTCATCCCCAGCACCACTAACTTTTCTGAGTTACTTACGTTTTTAAATTAGGCAATAAAATATCACTTGCTTCAGCGGAGAAGGAAAACTTCATGAAAAACTGGTATGAAGAATATTACTGATAACTCTCAGGAGTTATCAGTAATATTCTTAAAGGCGTGTAAATTCCTCCAATCCTCGCTTGGTCAGCGTACCTAAACCCTTCTCACTCTGTGAGGAGACCCATGTCCCTTTCGTGGACATTAAATATTGTGGATGATATATGATAGATTAGAAAACTAAATTGATAAGCCATCGGACGGAATATATAGAAAGGACGGAAATTTGCATTGGCTCCTTTTTATCCCAAAAAATAAATGGTTCCCACGGGATTAATAGGGCAACAGCTAGCTTAATTTCAAAGGACTGCTCTACCATTTTAGTAGGTAAATATCTTTGCTTATTTTCGACGATAACTTTTAATCTTAAGAATTTGTTTCTTATTAAATCGAGAGCTCTTAAGAATATTTCGATCTTTGGTAAGAGCTTCAATATTTTTTCAGTACAAAAGAGTAACTAAATTAATTTTTCCTTAGATAGGCGTTACTTATTTATGCATTGCCTTGTTCATCGTTAGTGAAAACAAAGTCAAAAGTCAAAAATATCTTTATTCAAGTAGGCCATAGGTGGCACTTTTGATGAATTACACGGTAGTGAGATGATGGCGATAACGACATTCGTAAACTTAAAACTAAAGCTACGAGGGTTCCAAACGCGTCGTGGTCTAAGAAGAAGCCCACAACAAACTTAGCCGGGTGTTCTTTTTTTGTTATCACCATCTCACAATGTCATTTTAAATTATTAGAAGAGCAACCTGGTTAGAGCAATAATTTACACCCAAGCTTTTTTATCGATTACGTAGTTCAATATACTATAATAGGACTTTTCTATAAGCTTACGTTTAATACAAACTTTGAACTTTTTAAGAGACATCTCCAAGATGTCAATTGGTAGTTTAACATAAACATTGGATTCATTAATTGAATATTTATTTACTAAGAAAACGCAAAATAAATTTCAAATAAATTGCAATACAAATTTAACGTTTACCTGGATAGGCCGTTTAATCTGGTAAGATATTAAAACTATATTTTAAGAAAACATGACTTTTTATTTGTTTGTTGAAATATTTTCACAAATATCCTTTTTATTTATAGGTATTTCGACTTATACCGTGCAACGATAACTATTGTGTGAGCATGACATCTGCCCACCTCCTCCTGACTGAGGGGACTTTAGGGCGGAGACATCCGCGACCTCACAAGTCCTGTCTTTCTGTCCTGTGTTATACAATTGTAGAAGTAATGTAGCTCTACGATTGCGTAGGTAATATTTTAAAAAGGTTTGCGAGCTGGCATTTTCAAAGTGCCACTATCTTATTCATCGACGTTATACCCATATTAAAATTGCCTAAATTATTAAGAATTCCTCTAAATCGAATGCCAGATGATTAAGGCGACGTCTATAGAAAAAATACGTTTGATAAACTCTTAGGTGATAACTATTGGTGAAAGGTTGACGTATGCCTAGGAAATAATTAGATAAGTGACAAATAGGACAAAGCAACACGAATAATTAATCAAGAATAGTATAATTAAACTTGATAAAAAGCACAAACACTTTTTTTCTTAAAAAGACATTTTTCCGACAGTCAAAACCTCCTTCGCAAAACCTGTTGATGCCGCATCAATAAACATGTCATTATTTTAAAACATTATTTGGTGATGGCAAAAGTTTATCACTTATTACAATACAAGTGGCCATAGCCTTGCGGCTTGGACTTCGGCCTCCGTTTCGAGGATACCAATTTCATCCCCAGCACCACTAACTTTTCTGAGTTACTTACGTTTTTAAATTAGGCAATAAAATATCACTTGCTTCAGCGGAGAAGGAAAACTTCATGAAAAACTGGTATGAAGAATATTACTGATAACTCTCAGGAGTTATCAGTAATATTCTTAAAGGCGTGTAAATTCCTCCAATCCTCGCTTGGTCAGCGTACCTAAACCCTTCTCACTCTGTGAGGAGACCCATGTCCCTTTCGTGGACATTAAATATTGTGGATGATATATGATAGATTAGAAAACTAAATTGATAAGCCGGATTCCGACTCGCGCATCCGTCCCGTACGGATGTCTGTCTCGCAACCGATTGCTCGAGGTGAAAGTGTCAGTGGAAATCAGTGTCCGTTTCTGCGTTGTGGTAGTGCAGTGTAGTTCTAGGGTCTAGGATTCCTGTAAGTACACGTGTTATTATTAGCGTAGTTTAACACCCTCGTCACCTAAAGGCGAGGCCCCATAGGGCCACACCCTTTTTTTAGGCACACACCTCCCTGCATGGCAGGGAGGTCAACCGCTACCCCGGGGGCCGCCATGGCCCTCGCCGACTCCGACCTTAATCTGGAGGCCCTCTTAAAGGACCTCCAGGAGAATAACGCGGGTTACCTAAACCGCTTTAGGACTGTTAGGCCTAGAGTGTTCACGGACAGCCCGCAATCCCCGGCTCCCGCAGAGCCGATTACCGACGACCCGGTCGCTATCCCTGCGATAGCGATCGAAGAATCTACCTCCCCGGCATCATCCGAGACCGACGACGGCTTCACCGTCGTCGGTGCTAAAAAGCGGAAGCTTAAGGCTTCCAAATCCAAGGCGAACCCGCCAAAGAAAGTGGTAACGGACCGCCCGATTAAGACCCAGTCCCAAGCGCCCCGCGCAGCGCCTCGCGCAGCGTCCCAGGCTTCCCCTGCGGACGAAGACGAGCCCGAAGACTCCCCTATGGAGGAGCAACCCCAACCCAGGGATAGAATCCCACCTCTCTTCATCCGCGACAAGCTCGCATGGATGAAAATCATCCCGCTTCTTGAAGCGAACGGCATCGGCTTCACCGGTGCCCGATCCACCGCTATAGGCATTAGAGTACAGTGCCTATCCTCCGACGACCACCGTCGGCTAACTTCAATGCTCAGAGAGCATAATATAGGTTTTCATACCTACGCCCTAAGAGACGAACGCATTCTCCGCGTCGTCATTAAAGGATTACCGAAGGAGATTAGCTCCGAGGTAATAAAAGCCGACCTTTTGTCGCAAAATCTACCTGTCCTGGAGGTACATAGGATGTACAATACCAGGACGAAATATGTCTACGAGATGGTTCTCGTTTTATTAGAACTTTCCCCCGAAGGTAAAGAGATTTACAATCTCGAAAAAGTGTGCCACCTTTCAGGACTCACTATCGAGAAGCCCCATAACAGAGGCAAGGTCGGCCAGTGCCACCGATGCCAACTGTACGGCCATTCCGCAAGGAATTGTTTCGCCCGCCCTAGGTGCGTCAAGTGCCTGGGCGACCACGGCACCGCCGATTGCTCCCGACGGGACCCGACCGTCGACGAACCACCGAGCTGTGTACTCTGCTACACCCAAGGGCACCCCGCGAATTATCGCGGATGCCCAAAGGCGCCGCAGTTTACACGGCGCAGGGGTCCGCCGCCGGCTCGGAGACCCGCAGCACAGCCCGCCCAACGCTTCGTCCCAGCGCCGGTACCCGCTACCAGCGCATGGGCCAAGCCCCTTAACGGAGCGCCTAGCGCCTCCGCCCCCGCCCCCGCACCGGTGCCGGTAGCCCCTCAGGCCACCGCACCGGCAGCGGCCCACCCGGCCTCAGCGCCCTCGCCCATGCACCTATCTCCGGATATGGACCCCCTGGACTTCATCCAGTACCTCGTGTCTGCGGTTGACATGAACGAGGTAAAAGTATTCTTTGCAAAGGCAAAGGTCTCCCTCAACCAGGCTATGCGTGAGCACTCTAGCCTCCTAACAACCATCGGGACTATCCAAAAAGCAATCCGTTAATGGGTAGTACATATAAAGGTAGGGTAAAACCACACTCCCTGGCAGTCAGCTTCTTTAATGCAAACGGCATTATCGATCAAATGCATCAAATCCGTGAATTTATATGTGCACAACAAATCGATATCTTCCTAGTGCAAGAGACCTTCTTAAAACCTAGTAGAAGCGATCCCAAAGTTGGAAATTATAACTTAATTAGAAATGATCGGACCACCAACCGGTTGGGTGGTACCGCGATCTATTACAGAAGGGCTCTTCACTGCACTCCTCTCGATCCTCCACAGCTTACCAACATGGAAGCCTCCGTATGTCAGGTGGGTATGACCGGCCATCCGTCGATCATACTAGCATCCGTTTATCTCTCACCGAACAAAACCTTTTTAGAGAGTGACTTACTCGCTCTCCTCTCCTTAGGTGACTCTGTCATTTTGGCTGGCGACTTCAACGCTAAGCACACCGACTGGTCCCGCTCCACTAACGCGCACGGACGACAACTTAACATACTTGTCAGACGACCCGACCTCAACTTTATCGTAGTTGCCCCAGACTCGCCGACTCGCTTCCCGATGTCGGATAGTTCGATCGACCGACCGGACATACTCGACATAGCGCTCCTCAAGAATATCACCCTTCAGGTGAACTCTGTGGAAGTGCTATCCGAGCTATATTCGGATCACAGACCTGTCAAACTACAGCTAGGCCCCGTAGGCCCCGCGATCCTCCCGACCCGTAAAGTCATCGACTTCAAGAAGCTCTCCGGGCTACTCGAAGCGAAGGACTCTGTGCACCTCTCTAAAATTCCTGACGTCGTAGAGACATTAGAGCAAGCCCAGGCAGCCTCACTGCACCTGACCAACCACGTTTGTGACGCTACGAGCGAATGCTCCCGCGAGATGCCGTGCGGATTTTACCGCATGGTACTCACGGAGGACGCGCGAGAGCTAATCACAAACAAGAATAGGGCCCATAGGGAGCATGACAAATATCCGACACGACAGAATCGGTTAGAACTCTGGAGAGCCCAGAGGAAGGTAGTGTCTATCATTACCGCACTCCGACACGGACAATGGGACAGGTTCTTGGGGGAGCTCTCGCCATCGCGTAGTGCGTTCTACAAACTGGCGAAGGCTCTCAAAATGACCCGCGCTCCCGCCCTCCCACCGTTAGCACGCCCCGACCTTCCGCCCGCCTTTGAAGATATCGATAAGGCTGAATGCATGGCTGACTGCCTCGAATCCCAATGCTCTCCGAGCACCGTATCCATTGATAGGCCCCACGTCTTGCGAGTCGAAAGCGAACTCGCAACAATCCTCTCGACCCCTCCCGATGGTGAACCTCTCGCCCCGACGACCTGCGATGAAGTTCATACTATTATCAAGGGTTTCCACTCTAAGAAAGCCCCAGGCCCCGACGGCATTACCAATAAAACCCTAAAGTTACTCCCAGGACAAATTATCAACCTACTTGTGGTAATTTTTAATGTATTCTTGGCAAACTGCTACTTCCCCAACCAGTGGAAGGAAGCAACAGTCATAGGTATCCACAAGTCGGGAAAACCCCGCGACCTTCCCTCCAGTTATCGCCCTATAAGCCTCCTCAACACCTTAGCAAAGGTGTATGAGAGGGTAATATTACACAGACTGAAGGCAGTCGTAGAGGAGAAAAACCTCCTTAACGACGAGCAATTCGGCTTTCGAGCCAAGCACTCTTGCGTCCACCAAGCGCACCGCCTCACGGAGCACATACTGGCAGGATTCAATCGATACAGACACATGAGCCCCACTGGGGCCGTGTTCTTAGACATTGCCAAGGCCTTCGACAGGGTCTGGCACGCCGGCTTGTTGTACAAGCTGCACCATCTGGGCGTGCCAGCTAGTCTCGTTCGTTTGCTGCGAGCGTATCTCACCGATCGCACATTTCGCTATCGTCTAGACGGTACGCTCTCTTCCCCTAGACCCATACGAGCGGGAGTCCCTCAGGGCTCCGCGCTCTCCCCACTTCTATACGCGCTCTTCACGAGCGACATTCCCCGCGACCTACCGGCGACGGTCAAACTGGCCCAATTCGCCGACGATACCGCTCTCTTTGCGACCGATCCCAAAAAGAGCAACATTGCAAGTCGACTCCAAAAGGCGCTCCACCTGCTGGGCAAGTGGTTCCGCCTCTGGAGGATCGAGGTTAACCCCGAGAAGAGCGCAGCGGTGCTCTTCACGGGCAAACCGAGAGGCCGCTTCACGGTAAACCCCGCAGAGGTCACCCTCTACGGGCGTCCCATACCCTGGCAAGACAAGGCCAAATACCTGGGAGTAACGTTCGATCATAGAATGAGCTTCACCGCACACATTCGCAAGGCCCGCAACAAGGCTGCGTATGTGATGGGTCGTCTCTATCCGATGATTTGCCGCAAAAGCAAATTATCCCTCCGTCACAAGGTAACCTTGTATAAAACGTGCATACGTCCCATTATGACATACGCCAGCGTCGTATTCGCCCATCGCCCTCACAGCTCCTACAGGAGCTTTCAAGTCCTGCAGAACAAATTTATGCGTATGACCACGGACAGTCCGTGGTACATGCGCAACGTAGATCTCCACCGAGACCTCGATCTTCCCACCATAGCCCAGTACATGAAAACATTATCAAAGACCTACTTTGAAAATGCAGTCCGACACCCCAACCCCCTAGTGGTCGAGGCGTCCACTTATACCCCCGTCCCCGACGTCGAACCAAAGCGGCGACGTCCGAAGCATGTCCTTGACGACCCTGACGACAAAATAACTACCGACAACGTGTCCCAACCACACACACACACGCAACATTCACAGCGTCTTCGCCGGCGAAGACGAGGGCCCCGATTTCTGACGTCATCCGGACGTGGATCCTTACCACGGTCACGGGGGCGTTCGGACTAAACAATGATTAGTCCAAAAGTCCACCAACAGTCAGATTAACGTCGAACCGAGCCGAGGTCCGAGTCCTCGCAGGAGGCACCCTCGGGTCGACGTCTCCCATACTCCCCCCGATGTCGTCGAGCCCTGGGGCTCTTCTCATGGCGAGCTTTCGCGCTCGCCCCACTCCCCCGGTGACGCCGTAGCAACCCCTTAGGAGGTTATCGGCAAGTGTCCTTCCGAAAAAGCAAAAGCAAATTGATAAGCCATCGGACGGAATATATAGAAAGGACGGAAATTTGCATTGGCTCCTTTTTATGCCAAAAAATAAATGGTTCCCACGGGATTAATAGGGCAACAGCTAGCTTAATTTCAAAGGACTGCTCTACCATTTTAGTAGGTAAATATCTTTGCTTATTTTCGACGATAACTTTTAATCTTAAGAATTTGTTTCTTATTAAATCGAGAGCTCTTAAGAATATTTCGATCTTTGGTAAGAGCTTCAATATTTTTTCAGTACAAAAGAGTAACTAAATTAATTTTTCCTTACATAGGCGTTACTTATTTATGCATTGCCTTGTTCATCGTTAGTGAAAACAAAGTCAAAAGTCAAAAATATCTTTATTCAAGTAGGCCATAGGTGGCACTTTTGATGAATTACACGGTAGTGAGATGATGGCGATAACGACATTCGTAAACTTAAAACTAAAGCTACGAGGGTTCCAAACGCGTCGTGGTCTAAGAAGAAGCCCACAACAAACTTAGCCGGGTGTTCTTTTTTTGTTATCACCATCTCACAATGTCATTTTAAATTATTAGAAGAGCAACCTGGTTAGAGCAATAATTTACACCCAAGCTTTTTTATCGATTACGTAGTTCAATATACTATAATAGGACTTTTCTATAAGCTTACGTTTAATACAAACTTTGAACTTTTTAAGAGACATCTCCAAGATGTCAATTGGTAGTTTATTGAAGAATTGTATGCAATTTCCTTTAAACGAATTATGAATTTTATGTAAGCTAGTATAATGCACTATAAGTTTATTCTTACTTCTAATGTTTAAATTATTGCAGTCACATTTTTTTAAATTTAGAAATGTTTTTATGAACGTACATTAAATTTTCAAATATGTACTGACTATACACTGTCATTATTTTGAAATCTTTAAATTTATCAGGCATTAGCATTATTATTATTAAATAACGTCTTTATATGTATGAAGACGAAGTCGTTGGAATCGTTTATTCCCGATTATGACAGCCGAATAGCGCAGTGGGCAGCGACCCGGCTTTCTTTTTCAAAGGTCGTAGGTTCGACTGGAAATTGATTGTGTGATGAACATGAATATTTTTCAGTGTCTGGGTATTTGTATATTATAAGTATTTATGTGCCTATATTATATAAAAAAAAATTGATCGCCTATCTTAGTACCCATAACACAAGCTATGCTTATTATAGATCGCTATCTAGCCCCAAAGTATGTGTAACACACACACACAGTTTGGGGGTAGATGGCGATCTAGCAGTCATAGTGTATTTATTTAATACTTCTGTTGAACAGTTCTGAAGTACCTTAAAAGGTAAAAAGAAGACTACCCTATTTCATTACAAAAAATGTATTTTATCCTTACACATGTATTTATCCACATGTGCAGCGGGCAATGCCCTGGGACAGAAGTTGTCACGAACTCGGCTACTAGGTCAACACTGTATTGATGGGAAAGAACTACTTAACTAGAATATTTACATTTCTACAATAAGTATGTAAATGTAACAACTCTAAAACAAAGAAAAAGTCTTTATATTTAAGACAACTAACAGTTTTATGGAAAAGAGATAACGAGATCCTTATCTGTATGCCTTCCTTGAGACAGTTTTTACTAAATATTGAATAAGCATATTAAAAAGTTTCTTAAAAATGACGACCTACGTAATAACGTAAGATAACTAGTACGAGTAAACTAACAAAATTATATTTCTAAGAAATACCAAGCAGCCTAATTAATTGGCCTAATTTTGTCTTAATTAAGTTAGATCAAATGTGTTTGCTCGTGAAACTGTAATTAACTACGCGATACACGGAGGAGGCTCATGTTTCATAAACTTTAATCACGTCCACACATCGGAACATCCCATTACCAGCCCGCTACAGGACAGGGGTCTCCTCCCACAATGAAAAGGGTTTAGGACGTTGGCAACCACGCTGACCCAGTGCGGATTGGTGGGCTTCACACGTCTTTGAGAACATAGGGGGTTACTCCCAAGCATGCAGGTGTCCTCATGATTTTTATCTTCTCCGTTAAAGAAAGTTATATAATTTAATTGCTTAGGCTATCACCGCTTACGTCGGTACAGCTCCTATCAATAATAACGAATACTAATTGTGAAAATAATCTCCATACCTGATCGTAGCGCGTGCATTACGTACAGTTTACTCATAAGTGTGCGGAAGGTTAGAACCATTACGACCATTTTTTTATTAAGTGCTAACTGTCACGCCTTCACTTATGTGGCATTGTTTGCATGTACCTATTGTGTGTCGTTAAGTCTTAAGTTAGGCGTTTGCCGTTGTATGCTGCTGAATTATGTCCTTTTTCTCCATTATTGTTGACCAGGTCTTCAAGAAAATTGGGTATAAACAAACCGATGGAAAACCGGCGTGTGGTTGTGAATTGGCTGAAACTTTTGACTTTCGGGATAAAAAATATCCTAAGATTTAACCCAACGTAGCTCCTGACGCAACAGTAGTAAATTGTATATAATTAAAAATTTGGCATTACTACCGAGTTTTATGAGAAAAATGTGAAAATCTCTCATTGCAATTTGCATCATGTGATGCGATGTAATTTTCCCTATAATAAAGTAAATGGCTGCGATCCATTGAAAACTACTTGGGCTACTTAGAGTTAGTTTCATTGAAATCGGTCCAGCCGTTTCGGAGCCTATAAGGAACATATCTTCACACTTTCTCTTCTATATATATACAGATAGATAGATATGTTATTTTATGTCGCTCTTGTGTGTATGTGTATGTAATTATTTTTAAGGTTTAAATGTGGTGTATCCAACAGCTAGTACACATAACATATATATATATATATATATATTACTTTATGTCGTTCCAGTTTATATGTATTCAAAATATTCTGTGTGTCAACCCTATTGAAGATAAAAGACTAACACGCGCATAATACCTACGGTACGAAACGCGTACCTAATAAAGACAGGAGTCAAATGATTTTAGCTTTGCATGTGATGTTAGGGCTGTGTCTGATTTCTTTTAGTAAAAACCAGGTCAGTGGTTTACTCAAAAACTATTGGGTTTTCGGTATCACAGATACCTCACAGGTACCTACATAATGTACCTTTAAAGCCTGTGAAGTATTATTTCGGTTTTCATTTACACTTTGTGCTCGAATAAAAGAATAAAATAGTCTTCGCTTCGAATAATATAGTTTCTCCAACGATAAATCTGTTGTTGACGAAAATTTCGTACATTGACTAAACGGGTACCTACCTGTTATCACTTGTAAATTTTTATTTTATCGGTAGACTGCTACCTTATACTACCTATACGAATTTACTATTCTACGAGCGTTGCGTGTCTTTTCAGTCATATTATATCAAGGAATATGATACAGTAAATCAATAAAATTACTGTACTAGCACACGTTACTGAAAGGCACCTGAAAGGTCAAATATTCGTCGCGTGGTTACATAATATTTTCAAATAAGACAATTTTGCATCAAATCACAATAGATATTCAACTATATATGCTGTCATAAAAATGCAATTGCAGTTTTAGTATTGGAAATGTAATAACAAGAGTTTATTGGTCTGTCTATCTAACTTTAGGGTTAGATGCTCTGAATATAAATTGCAAGTAATTTGAAATTTAGAAGTCATTTACTTTACAATTTCAACTGCAAATGTTACTGGATAATTTGTAACAGCAAGAAGGTCAACATTAAAGACCGTATCAGATTTTGATTGCTTTGAGATTATTTCATTGATAAGAAGCTTGCATGAGTCTTCAATCCTGTATCGAAGCATATGAGACAGTAAATCGATAGTCGATACATTTGTGGCGTTGTTCCACCACACGTTACTAGTAAGGTCGGTCGTGATATCAATCTTTAAAGGTATATCACCACGCGTAAGTTACTGATAGTTTTAACATACGTTTCATCACACTTGCACATAACGAGCAACTTATTACATCGATTTAAGGTCCATAATTTAAGACACGCGTGTTTTATCTGAAACTTAAGGTACTTTTGCTTTATTAATTAGACCAATAATAATCAATGACGATAAAATTTTTATACAACGTTGATAATATTGTTAGGTAACTACAGATTATTTTATCGTGCTAGTTCACACGTACCTACTGACTGACACATTTTAATGCAGGTAATCGCATTTGCAAAGTATGTTTAACATGAATAACAAAACCGAAAAATATTCAAATTTCTACCAAGTGGAAAGAATATAATAAATAATAAGAGGTTATTTTACTTAATTGATTTGTTTTTTACACCCTATGTTTATTTCTATAATTAAAAAAAATAAAAAATCATTGATATGTAGCTACTAAAATAAACTGAATTACCTACTCTTAAGCTGCCACATGAGAAAGAAAGAGAAATTTCGTTTGGAACAAGTGTCAATACATCAAACCAAGTCCTCAGATGATTATTTAAATTTGACTACATATTGTAAAACATAATACTTTCTTTGGTACAGTCAAAAAGACAGACTTTGCGTTTCAACAGGTATATAAAGTACTTAATACTTAAAGAAATTAATTTTCTTACATTAGGTAACATAAACTCTGTTAACATGGGTAAAACATGACTCAACAAACTATCTACTTTACGTCGAGGAGCGTTTCTTTTAAATTATGCAATACAATTAACAAACCACGAGGTATCGTATAATTTTATCATGTTATGAATGTTAGCGCTGCGTTGTGCTCATATGATATCGTTCAGAATAACAAAAGATAAAGGTAACGTGGATGTATGGCATTAATAATCAAAAACATTCAATTTTTCCCGAACACTGAAAAATATTGCATAGGCTATGTCACAAGTAGATCTAGATTTCAATCTAGATCTGGTGTACAGATTTTACCTATTTGTGAAAATACTAATCTTCAAACAAAGGATACGTAGAAAGAAGAAAGGGTAAATTATTTTAATTACAACTGGTTGTACTAATAAAATATATTTATCACTGCTCATCTATGTAAAATTCAGTATTTTGCAAATCAATGGATTTTTCGGAGATAAAAAGTAGCCTGTATGTTAATTCAGAGTATAAACTATATCTATTCCAAATCATAGTCAAATCCGTTCAGTAATAACGTAAAAGACTAACAAACATCCATACATCCATACATCAATAAAAATATTCACGTTTATAATACTTATTAGTAGGATTTAAACTTAGGCGAAGGACCCACTTAAGCCACATGCTATCGTTAACCAGTAAGCTAAGCTTTTCCTTGAATAGCTTCGAACCCTCGCCCTTGTTAGCCTTTTTGAGTTCCTTATTGACGCGAACATTCTAGAAAAGCACAAGCTAATTCACCCTTACATAGTATTAAGTTCGCAAACCCATAGTTTTAGTTAACCTAAAACACTTAAACTAAAACCTTCCCACGAAATAATAGGTTAGTCTAATTTTATCTACATTTAAATGTATTACCTATTTTATATCCATACATCCGTATGCAGCTAATTTTATTACCAGTGAGTAAACAAATATCTATATTTAACTACTTTATAGTGACAAAATTAGCAAGCACGTAATAATTCCCACACCGTCAGCTCTGACAAACGCCATAACTATTTGAAATTAGGGTATAATCAGTTCGAAATTAATGTGTTGTGGTTCCAGAAGACAGTCGAACAGACATGTCTTCTGAGTTATACACAACATTGCTATGTAGCATTAGCAATACATCGCATTCGTATTAAATCTGAATATCGATCTTTCAAATGTTTTAGGTAGCAGAAAAGGGTATCCCATAAAAAAACATTTGCAAAATTGCAATCATAAAGTGGCTTTCGTAACGTCAGAGTATAACGGACTTTATTCCTACTATTTTAAATCTTACCACCATATCAATTATTCTTATATTAGCGCTCCTAGCGGAACAATTGTAAAATAAAAATCCACACGACAGAATAAACTACTTTAAAACTAGGGATTTCTGGTCTATTTTACATTGCCACTATAATTCATTTTATAGATATATATTAATTATTAGTATGTACATATATATAATATTTTGTATAAGTTTTTTATATATATCGTATTTATGTATATATTCATATTCACAACCTACATCTTGTCTTAAGCAAGAGATCGCTATGTAGCGATAAGGCCGCCTAATTGTATACATCGTGTAAACTACTTATTTGATAATTTTTCCTGTATTTTAATGTGGTGTACAATCAAAATATATTCAATCATTAATTCATTCGTGTTTCGATACTCGGAAACGACTCTACGATTGCAAGCATACAAATATACTATACTGAATTATATCTATACTGAGGCGTTAGTCCTAACAATCAATATGACTGTGGAATTAGTTTATACTTATGTTTGTACAATCATCGGAGCAACGGATATCTAAATAATCAAATGACTGATTTACTTCGGGCTTACTTTGTCGACAAAGAGAAAGAACCGAACTGACTCCAGAACAGCAAACATGGGCAGGAGATAATTATCTCACCGGGGAAAGGATAAAAATTTACTTTTCCCACAGCTTTATTAATTCTCAGAGCATTGGCACACCAGTGGAAAGAATATACAAATATTTATATATAATAAATAATAAATGGGGGTAAAGTTCTACTAGGTATTCCCAGGTGGACACGTTAATTGTATCCCTTGTCATGGGGATATAATAGGGGGATTTATTTTTTGTCTTCTGCTTGTGCTAGCCCTTGGTAGGAGCGATCAAAACAGAAACTCAGACTAAACGATTCAGGGCGTGTCCCTACAAAGACAGCCTTCAGATGTTAATACGGTTATTATTTTTTTAAAGCCTGTGTTAGTTCAGTATTAAGTAACAGGCATCAAAGTGCAAACACTACATTATCCCTGTGCATTGTTGCTCGCCGTGAGGCTTACCCGGTTGACGTGGTTATTCGGTATTTGCTCCATTATATTTACGATCGCAAACTCTGGAGCAATAAAGCCTTTATGTCATAATCTTCACACGACGCAAAGGATGCCTATTTTCGATATCTCCTTGAAACTATAAAACAATAAACTTTTATTACTATGATTTCACGCAAACTTTGCTCCATAAAAAAGTGAAACCCGTGCTCGGCTGCCGCAGGCGACGTACCGATGTACTTCCAAACTACGTTGTTATTTCTAAAGGCTGCAGTGTAAAGAAAGCTATAGGTATTATAAAGGTATATTTTGGCATTGCGCTACCTGCGCAAAACAACGCCTGTCGGACATTCTCTAGCGTCATTACCTGACACGGAGGAAACTTAAGCTAAGTACGTCAATGTACTTTAGAGCTTGCCTTCCTTGATTGAACAAAGTCAACTCAATTTAGGCCCCCCTCATTGTCAGCCTCAGCTAAAAGTTTCAGCGTTACGCTCTCAAAACATACCTTAAACAATGATGTGCATACGTATTCAAAATTAAACACGTCAACATTAATTAATAAACATTTAGTGCACTTGACAATAATTACGTCTACGTGCTTGGGTTAGTCATGATTATGAATTGATGACAAATCTAAACTAATTGAGATTTTACGAAGTCGTTGACGTAGGTATGATGACTTGACTCAGCCAGGAAGCTCAATGATAATAATCTACCAACCTACACATTTTTTACGATTTGAATTAATACACTAACAGTATTTGTTACACGCTTATAATACTACTATAAATGAAGTTCAGGTAGACATGATGTTACCAAAATAACAAATAGGTAGGTAACATCTTACGATAATGAAAACCCAAAATGACGATTCTTTTCACAAATGACTCATCAACATCTAAAGTAGTGTTGAGTCATTGGTGTATTTTAATGAGTATTTCAATGTTCTTCATAATCGCCAAATTATTTATTTTATTGTGTAAAGAGGAGTGAGGACATTCAAGAAATGTAATCTAGTGTAACAATGTTATGCATTGAAAGAAATTTTATGCCCACTTAAAATATTCTTTTTTTTTAATTTTAAACAGTGACGTTAACAAATATACCTCTTTGTATAAATTGTCTTGACTTTGACCTAAAAAAAATAACTTCTAATAAACATACTGTTACGTATTTAGAAATGAATACGTATGATTCATATCCTTGCAGTTATCGTAGATATGGACCGCTATAAAATTACACTCATAATTAATGGCAATAAAGGTGATTGTATGTGTTGGTGGTGTCCAAAACTACATGGTAATTTAGGACCAGATTACTGGCGCTCGAAATAATCAATCTAATCCAAAATCCGGCAAGCAGATTTAATTTAAAGAAGTGTAGCACTACTTAAATAAATCTGCCAAAAATATAGATTTAGAATTAAATCGATTATTGTCATCGAAACCAAAACCATTCTAAACCTACGTCTATTCAATACAAAAAATTTAATAATGAGAATGAATTAAATATGGTAGATTCAAAGGATATTTTGCTCCACAGTTGTGATATTTTCAGACAATTGCTTGTTTACGCTCGAAAGTGGCACGTGTAAGTTAACCCCAACTTATGATTACACAGCCACTCCTATAGGAGCGTCGCTTTAACCTCCACGACACTGATGGCGCTTTCTCAATCTAGCTCATTTTCATATTTCCCAAGAACTTGTAATTACTTACTACTCTTTCTGGCTTTCCACGTTGCCGAACCAATGGTAGAATTATAAATAGCCGCTGGCCGCGACTTCGTTTGCATTTGTTTTTGTTTCTAAATTCTCATGAAAATCAAGTGCTTTAAGACTCTTAATACTCATTAATATCATAAATTTTCCACGTAAGTAGGTACATAATCCTTAAAATTTTCCAACTCCAATTGGTAATCGTCACCTTGCGCAGTTGTATATGTGCTTATCAAATGTGGTAACAAGTTTGTTTACACGTAAATGTTACAACTTTCCTTGTAAGTCCATATTGCATTTACACATTTTAATTTTAATTTTTTACATACAGTCCGCTATTTTTTACTGAAGATATTAATGTTATATTTTTAATGTTCATCCTCGAAAATAACGACAGTAATTACAAAACTACCTTCGAACTTATTTAGAAGAATACTTAGTGTTTGTTAATTAATTTTTTAGGCAAAAAAATTGAAGGTAAAGCCAGGGCCCGATTGAAATTAATATAGCAAAAATATTAAAAGAATTAATTTCATTTATCCAGCTCCTAAATATTTTTTTTATTTAATAGCCTAAAACCATTTAATAACATATTTTCGCCTTCCAAGTGTAATAAACTAAAAGTATATATTTGTTACTTCATTTTTTTCAACGAAAACACTAAAAATTATCTGGTAAAGTTTTAATGAAGTACTTTACGGAACACTTATATGGACAGGTTCTAGTGGGCAGAAGCCTATCAAACTGTTGCTTAAATGTGTAGCTGGCTTTTTATCGCTTCAAGAAATAAGGAATTTAGTGTCTCTTGTTATTTATTGGTGCCTCTACGTTTTTAATATAAATCTCTTTATTAACAGATCTAACGATAGAGTATCCCCCGGAAAAGGATAGCACTATTCTTAGTCATGTCGTCTTTATTAGCATATTTATTTAGAAAGATTATCAAAATTCAGCACGCTATGGTCAAGTTGTTAATGCAAATGAATCCGCGGGGGAAATCTATTAGAATATAATAATATAGTGATAAGACAAAAAACTGCAGTGATAGATAGTTATTTGCGTATTTTATTAGTATGGCACCTCAATTAAAAAAGTTGAAAAAAATTAACAAAACAGACACCTGTTCGAATTAATTTAATGCGGCTTGTTCAATAACAACACGTAAGCCATTTCAGGCGTGTCAGTCTTAGGCTTATCTTAGCGGCTTTAAGTTGAAAGACGGCTTCGATACGTGTTCCAGTGAGAGGCTTGCGCGCGGAAAATGCGTTCGCGTCATACAATCTGGCGTCAGGGGCCGGCGCTGACGTAGTTTCCAGTTTCTCTGCCAAATGTGACTCAGATCTGATATAAAACGACTGTGTGGGACAAACACTGCGCATTTAACATCGAACCGCCGTCCAGTCGGGTGTTAGTGATATCGTCATCAGTGTCAAATGTTTGTAAACGGTGTCGAAGTTATCAGTTCGCGTTTGAATAATATCTCGTTGAACTCGTTAAACAGTCAAAGTGAGTTTAATTTATTTAATATTTCTAATTCCGTGCCATCAGGTGAAATTACGGTGTTCTTGGTCGTGTTAACTCAAAAATTTATTTAATTCAAGAAGACCTAGTTTATTAGGTTTTGAAACGTCTGTGTTTGTAGTGACTCAACCATTTTCAATAATTATATTTATTACCATGATATTTATTGACTATGTAATGAAATTTGTATAGTTCAAACTAGGGATAAATAAAAATATTAATCCAAATTTAAATAGCCTTTCTTAAAAACTCTTTCGAATTTTATATTTTATACGAATATACCTGTTGTTGTGAAGTGATGGTAATAATCATATTCGTTAATATAAAACTATTGCTACGCGGGTTTCAAACTCTATCTATTATAAAAAAGTATTACTTGTAAAATTCAAATGTAGAGTAACAAGTAAAGTTTACTGTATAGATTTATATAATGATTTATATGCATATTTAAATGCATATGCATATTAATGTTTTTTTTGTTTGCGTCATTAATTATTAACAAAGGACTACTTTCAAGTTTAAATAAGATTATATGTATATATAGGTATTTTAAAGCCAAAAACTTGGTAAATGTATTGCGATATATTCTGACATGTATCGAAAATTAATTAACTGAATTATGTAAAATAGTGGATACTTTAAAATAATTGTTTTATAAATATAACCTAAAATAAACTATTTAAAACTAAATAAAATCTAAAACGTCCTCGAAACCACTGCAGCGAGGCACAGTTCCTAAGATGCTGGCAGCATTGCCCCTTTGGATGGCCAAACTAATTCGTTGGCCAAGGTAACTGCCCGCTCTAGGATCACCGGTAGACTCGATATCCCTTTTCGATAATTCTTTGAAAAGAGCTCTTGCCTCCGGACCCCACGGTCCCAAAGTCTCTACCCCAAAAGGCACAAAAATGAAGCTGCTATCCAGGTTTCCATATAATAAATAGTGGATGGATAGTCTACTTTAAAGTTTAACCACATATTATCACCACAATTTTTTAATGAATAAATTGTTATTGTTACAGATAACATGCATCCGAACGCAGATAAACCACCGGCATGCGAGAAAACCCCTCTGCCTGTACTACATCTCACACCCACGACTGCCAATCAGAGAAGGAGCGATGGCAGTCCGCAGGATGCAACTGACAACCCTTGGCTACTGAAGCCCCAGCACGAAATACCTCCAACACCCCCGCCAAAAACAGACCAAAAACCGGTTAATTTCTTCCCACAAAGAATCGGATAAATCTACTAGGTCAGTCGAAATCGAAATAATTTTGAAATGGCAAGTTGCCATATTGCCAAAATACGGTCTTTCTAATAAAGTCGTACAAAAATACTCCATTACGTTAATGCAAAGTAAACATGTCAAGACTCATGTACAAAGAAGCTTTTTGGCCAGAATATGTTATAATATCTACCCACTAGATGAGCATCGCTGGGATATCTGCTTGTCTATATTTTTCTAAAATACCTGTATAACGGTTTTGGTGAAGAAGAATGTAACATAGAGGAAAATTTTAGACAAAGGAATTTTGATGCGTAGTATTATTTATGATTTATACGTGTGCAGGAATATATTATTTAAGTAATTACCTAAGGTAGCTAAATAAACTAAAACTTAGTTGTAATTAGTAGTAGTAAGTAATTTAAAACCATTATTTTTAATTGGTAGGCCAGCCAGTAGCCAAATTTATAAGTTATTTTGACAATAAGTTAAATAATGTACTATCTAACTAGTTTATATTTTATTATGTTTAATTGTAATTAAAGAGATTAAAGACACAAAGAACTTATAATTATTGTTTAAGATAAGTATTTATAATTATTGTAAAAGAAAATCTGTTCAACTGGGCTGGGCTTTTACTAACAAACAAGCAGGTCTCTGATTTTTTATAACAATCTGATAAATTTATGCTCTATATTTTTTCATTATTATTGATTGTTCTAAGATTTGGTCCTTTATCTGAATCTAAAATGAAAATTGTTTGTGACGTAAATTCTTACACACAATTCATACAACTGGCATGTTTGATGTAACAAATTGTGGTTATGTCAATGTGGAATGTCATACCCAACTAGCAAGAATATTTAGATTTGATACTTGAGCAGCCTTTTGTTGTCAAATCATGACGTTTAATCGTGCCTTAGACCAATGAATGGTTGTCTTTTGAATATGACAGATTTATGAAGAATGATAAGACGCTTGTTTGATTATTATTACACCAAAAAGATTATTTTACTCATATTCAACGAAATTTTGTGTTTTGGTGTAGCTAATAAGCGGGATCTGCGCCAAATCAGACGTCTATGAAATAATATTTAGTATTCTACGTTTTTGTGTTACAGTGGTACAAATACTCACTGTAAATGTTCATTCATTATGGATTATTCTTTTGTAATGGTGGAGTAATACTTCACAAGTTCTCGGAATAAAAATTTAAAAGAAGGTTTTGAGTTTAAACTTCTGCAGCGTAAATTATAAACGAATATTATATTTGTTGTGTTTAATGAAGTCAACATAATTAAAGAATAATTTTAGAAATTCTCAATCTACGTGACATTATTAGTGCCATTTCATTGCAATTTGACCAATGAACCTTAGGATTTTTAGGTGCGTGAACTCTGCGAAACATTTAGGCTGCGAGCTAAGTATTTGTAAATATAGTTAGTTATCATTTTTAGTAAAATTTATTAGCATATACTTTGATCTATGAAACATTGATAAAAAGTAGGTACAAGCTACTTAAGTTGTCACGCTGTCCGTTGACGTCAAATTGAAGGCGGTATTTCATTTGAGTGATATTGAACAATGCTTTATTAGTAATGACAACTGACGATAATACATCTCGTTTTATACAATATCCACGTGTAAACTGATATAAAAGTCATATCAATTAATATAATAATTTGCATTTATCTATCGCCTGTGAAAAGAACGGAAATCCTTCGTATCATGCTTGTATAACATGATACCGAAGGTAATATTAGATCTACCTTTACCTAAGTTTGAACAATGGATTAAAACACATTTAATCAATCATATCTACCGCATTGTTGACGAATTTATTAACAACAAGGCTGCTTGGCCGTCATCTTTAACAAGATAGAACACTTGTAAAGATTGTTATAACTGTAAAAAGATGTTTGAAATAGATCTGCTGAGTTTCTGTCCGGCTGTTTTCGGTAGAATCTGCATTCCGAACCGGTGGTAGAGTCACTACAAACAGACTGACGTGACGTTTTAAAAGTGCTTATAAAGTGAGCCTACTTGATTTAGTGAATTACGAATTTGAATTTAAATAAATTCAAAGTTATTTCATAATTATTTCGTAAAAGAATATCTAAACACAATCGCTGGTATGTGTTAAATTCATCAACTTTCATGTGGTATACGTAAAATCAACTATGTAAAAAGCTGTAATTATAACAGGTAGGTATACCTATTCACATATACCCATTAAAAAAACTCTGTGATTCACGTTATGACTCACTAGTGTAACGTGAAAGAGTACCCTTAGGGAAAAACTGTACCCTTCATACAAACAGTTTTTCATACTGTTTCAAATACGTTATTCTCTTTTCTAAGAGAAGTATTTCCATATTTCATGAAATATTCCTATGACGTCAGTCATTTTTAAAATGGAAAACATGCATAACATTTTATATCCGTTTTGAACAATAAATTTTTTTTGTAAGTTAATAAACTTCGTGTTTTTGTATACTATGTTAACATATTAAATTGAATATTATATGTATGCCTATAATTTATTTATATATTCCAAAACCTGTAAGGCTCCTTCTAAAATAGTAACTTTATAATCTCAAGAATGTTTACAGTTATGGTAAACTTAATAACAAGTTTAATTGGTAATAAGCACCGATATTGATGAGAGAAATGAGAAAGAAAATGTATATGTAATAGGCAGGTATGTCTGTAACAGTTTTCCTGAAAGTGATGGATGTATTTTTATTCGGTTCTTTGTGCATAATCTGAGAACAGGTATATGATGTTTTACGGTTCAGATCACCAGCTGCAATATTATTTTCTTTTCCATCTGGAAGCAAACCGGTCATCTTAATTCAAAACGCAAAATTTAACAGCGACCTTTGCACATCCCATGTTTCATCGTTTACGTGACAGTATCGTAGGATTGCAGCTATCAGAGAAATTATAAAATACGAGCAGATATGGGTGACCAGAGGCCGGGGTATTTTTTTATTTAGCCTTCGTTTTCTGATTGCATAATAAAATATTTTCAGGAACATTATTTACAGCATCACAGTCTAGTACTAACGTACTGCATTAAGACATAATATAATAATTACTTCAATGCTAATAATCAAACAGACAAAGAGTCAAAACAACATAACGTGGGTGTAATGGTTCTGTCAAACGTCACAATTGGAGTATGTAGAACGCTTGACTTACTCCCAAATTAAACTTCCTAATAGCTTCTACGTACATTGCGTATTTACACGATAGCCTGAATAAACAAAATTATAAATTTTATGACCTTATTCGAGTGAGGTGGTAGAAGTTAATTTAAAATTTTAAAAAAATGCATTTCCAGAATAGTATAAAGTATATTTACTTGAACTTATAAACGACGAAGCTCAAAAATCTCGTGCCAATTAAATGTTGTATTTAAATTAAATCTCGATGAGAAAGCGTGATTTGGTGTGAAATTTTAATATTGTATTTAATGTATAATATCTTTGTCCTATTTAATTGAAAACACTGACATGTCTACCTATAACTTGTTTATTTATATCTAAATACATCCGCATTAAAAAGTTGATAGTGGTTGGAAATGTAGAAGGCAAACGTCCCCGTGGCAGGTCTCCAACTCGGTGGTCAGATCAATTAAGAGAAACTGGTGCCCGTACCTTCTATAAGGCAATACAAATGGCCAAAGATAGGACCCAATGGAGAGAGATCATATATGACAAGATTACTCGCCATAGCAGTGCACAATCCTCAGTCATGAGGGACCGACTAAAGAGAGAATTATCCGTATGGTTCTTTAGAATCAAAGTAACCTCAATTGCTTTCAGGCATGTGAAAGTAGTAGTAGTAGTAGTAGTAGTAAGTAAGTAGTAGTAAATAAGTAAGTAGTTTAAGTATTTATTTATTTATTTTTTATTTAAGTACTTTCACTGTAGTCGAGAGAAAGCCTATACCCATAGCCTATACTATAAAAAAATACTCATATATGGTCTCTGGACACTGTATAGAGCCATTGAATTCACATTATTATAATAAAACCTTAAATCAATCTAGCATATATTAATTTGAATAAATAAAAAAATATTAATTCACCAAGATGACCCCAATATCATTTCAGTGCATGGTAATTGTACTGGCAATCATTTTTGATTGATGGTTTGTTATCTAGATAAAGGACATTCCTTAGGGACGAAGTCCAGTGATCTCGTTATTCTAATAATATATCGAGGTCATGTCTAGAGAAAACATCAGGAGTCTCTATATTATCTTATATACAGTCTCACAGTTTACAGTATACATACTGTATATACTTATGTTCTGAATAGCGCACAAAAGCAAACGATTTTCTTCAATTTCAGGAAAAGTTAACCTATCTAGTACCTACGCACTTCCTGCCAGCCGCTAGGTCGATACTTAGCTCAAGCCGAAACCCCTGGCAATTACATATAGACTGTTATATAAATTTTAAATTAATAGTATTTTATTATTTTCTGATATTGTATTTGTAATTAATTTGCGATTAATGTACCTAATTCGGGACAATGATTAGTAAAAGCTTTCAACCGATTGCGCTGTTTCGTAACCAAAAGTATGAGACGTAGAAAATGTAAATACTATAGAATAATTTTCCCTAAGGGCCGTGGGCTATCATGAAAGCGATCGATGTTATAAAAATAACCCACAATTACATTGTACATACATTGCGTGGTGATATCGAACGTAATAAGCACTAGAAATTTCGATGTATGACAAAGCGTTAGCGGTGCAATTGTTATAATTAAAGACGACAACTCACCTGAGATGCCGCGACAGACACTGATATATGTGGGTATTTAATGCGGTTAAGATATTATTTGCTAAATCTGAACTGGCTCAAAGGACGCCCTCCGGTGAGGTCGCCGGCAAAGCCTGATATGCCGCGACTATACTGCCGCTATTGGCGACTACATGACGTGAAGACTTTAACATTTACAGAGTTGGCTCGTAGTTATTGGAATATAAATATTGCATATTTTTTTTTATTGGAAGTATAGTAAAATCTGCCGTTTTCAGTTTTTAAAGTTAGAGGTTAAAAAAAGGTTAAAATGTACACTGAACAGAAGTCGAGACAAAGCATGAGTGCCTAGCTTTGCCTGTCAGCTACTGAGCGATGAGGCCGCCTTTTGTATGTAAAAACAAATAAGGAGTACAATTTTGTGTACAAAAAAAAAAGTGATAAATATTTACAGCAAAAGAAGAAGAAAATTCTGTTCTCAAATATGTCTTTCACAACGTTTGTTCATATTTGCATATTTTTTTCATTTTTGTGGGCTGATTGTCATTTTTAACCATAGTAAGTAAGTGGGTATTGGCATTATGAAGCCTCATTTATTCGTTGAAGTTGTTTATACAAATTAATTTCTTAAACTAAATTTTTTAAACGTTAGCAACTGCGTTAACATAATATCTAATATCCATATCTGTAAACGTATTAAGCCTAATCTAATCTCCCCAGTGATATTTTATCTTACTCGTATCTCTAAACTATACTAAATTGGCTGGTCTTAAAGATTCATGTTTTTTCACTTTGTTCGTTGTGAAAAAGTATAGCACTCTTTTATAACATATATTGGATAATTGACAATTTTAAATTTATTTACGTGTTTTATTTTTTATAGGATAAGTTATTTTTAATTTCACTATTGGTTTATGCACTAAGTAATAAAATATTGCATTTATGTCTACAGGTAGTATCTTAATATGAATAAGTATGCGTTTAAATTAATATCCAATAAAAATATAAAAGTCCATTGTCTATCCAGAAATGGTGCTTATTGGAATGAGTGGACGAAGTCGCGGTATAAAGCTATAAGTTTTGGATAGTTCCTTGACCCGCGCGTATCTAGACATTCATAACACTTAGCGAGGGTGCGTCCTGCGCCCTGAAATTGATGCGCGCGCAGCCACCGCCGCTTAACCCTGCTAGATACACCTATTGCCGTCAGAATACACGTGCGATTTGTCATACAACTAAAAGTATATTCGATAGTCGTTAACTACGTTTGTATGAAATAAAAAAGCGCCATTTAGTTACTATACTGGGAAAAAGAATTGTCACTACAAATCGTAGTTAACTTTCAAGCTATCGAATAGGTACACAGGCTATAGAACATACGGACTTCTAAAAAGGCTGTACATTAAATTAAAACTCCGAACTTCAAACGGCCTCTCAACAGCATTTGTAAATAATTGTACACATATATAGGGTGTAATTTTGTAATGCCACCTGATGGGAAAGTATTCTTAATACTGTGAATAGAAAACATTTCTCTATCTTTGAACATAAAGAAAACTGCATTCAAAGATTTGACTAAAATCTGTAAAAATTAAAACCTGTACTTTTATTGCATCGTTCGTTAGGTTAGAATGAAATCTCTCTAAGAAACGTTATAAATTAAATGAAAGGAAAACCATGAAATCTGGACTTATAAATTCAATGAGTCAAGTTAAAGCTCTTTAACTCAAAGATCCATCTGTTTGTTTATGTTCATCATCATCAAGGCTTCAAAACCTGCTGAGAGAAATCGACAATAACCCTAATATTTTGAGTAATATTGTATGGTCTGACGAAACCAACTTCAGCAATAACGGCATGTACAATTGTGAGAAATATGGTGAAGAGCTCGGTGTCTTTCTACATAAGTTTATCTAGAAAGACACAGAGTTCTTGGGTTAGAAAGAAAAACATGATTTGCTTACAAAATTTCACCCGAAAAAGGTTTAAGCTATTTCCAAAAAAACAATGGCACAGTCGGCAATTTTCTTGCTAATGGTAAAGTTATGGATCAAATCAATATAATAATAATTTTCGTATAGATAAATTTAACAGAATCGGTCGGAAATATCTAGTCACCCGGAACTTAAAAAACAGCCGTAGATTTTTTGTTCTTCCTTTTTCCCTAGGCATGAATAACCAAGACTATTCTACATTCATAGACAACTAATAGACTAATAGCTAAACTTGAGTAAATCTTAGTACGAGATAGAAAATCTTGCGATGGTTTGCGAGAATATCATCAGAATTAAATTGATTTAACACTCTTTGTTTAAAGCTCGAGTTGAATATATAACTTTAGGTACAGTGTGCCAAGTGTTAGACTTTCAACCTATACAATCACGTGAAAGTTAACTACCTTAAGAGGGCGTTGTAGTTACAATATTGGGAAAAATATTGTCACTAGATGGCGCCCTTTCTTTTTCATACAAATCTTTGTTAACTTTCAAGCGATCGAATTGTCGACGTAGGTAAAAAATCTCACACTATACACCCAGAATGTATGTATGCCTTTAATATAGTGGAAGATACATACATACATTTTGAACGTGTACGAATTGGTGTCTGGTACTAAAGGTTATCAGAGTATCGTGTCGAAAGTATATACACCTGTCCTTATTATCGTCGTAGATGTTAGAAGAGACAGGTATATCGATATTTCGGGTAGCGAGAAATTCAATCCACTTCTTGTCTTTCTTTTGTTTGGTCGATCTATTTTATTTCAATAAAGGACTTAACCTTTACCTTTACCTTTTAAGGACCTTTGATTGTGTTAAATAAATGAAGTGAATGAATAAATTAAAATGAAGGTATCGTGATCATGATCGTGACAAGATCTTAATCTAGCTTTCTTCATTCATCAACGACAGCACCATTCGTCGCACCGATAGCCTTGGAAAAGAAAGCTGGATCACTACCCACTGCGCCATTGGTCTGTTAAATACAGGCTTAAATAATATCATACCTCTGTGATATTGTAGTTTTTAAAAAAATACCCTCATCGGTGTCTAATAGAGACCGTATATTTCCATACGAAGGTTATACTTGTCAATGCTAATATTATAAAGAGAACAGATTTATTTGTTTTTTTCATTTTTACTGAATAGGCTCGCAGGCTTTTGGACCAACTTTAACAATTCTTTAACCAATAGATAGTAATTTTATCAAGAAGTAACATATGCCATGTTACATCTGGATAAATGGTACGTATAAATGGAAAAGTTAATTAAATATATACTTTTAAAAAAAGTAATTTAATTCTCAAGAAAATATTTATATGTATAAGTTGTGTTATTGGGTAGCATGGTTAGGAGATTGACAAATTTAAGTTAGGGGATGTACGTGACGGTACGCCTATGAGTAAGGTACCCGTGGCTAATAAAACGACCCATACGGGTCGTATCGTAACGTGAAAACCGTAAAACCGTAAATACGTAACGAAGTTGAAACCGTGAGGAGTGGTTAGTTATAATATTAACCCATTAAAATATAAATTTTAACACTGCAACTTACAACATTAAACACTGCAAGGTTACAATGGTAGAGTCGTTTATCAGTATCGAAAAATGGATTTAACCTTAGGTCCTCTCACACTTCGAAAACATGTTACTTTAACGGTGCGATTGCAAATTAAAAACAATAGTACAGAATATATGATTTCTAAACTATAATCTTTAGATCAGTTTTGCTGTCACTCTACAATATTTTAATACATGAAAACGATTCTACTATTGAAAACGGGCGATTTTTTTAAAAGGTTATATAGATGTACCATTAGTGATACATTAATGAAGAAAAGCAAAACAATAAATAAATAAAGCCTCCAAAGTCGACTTGGATAAAGGTTGAAAACAGCGAAGTCAACTGAATTGCGTCGCGATTAGGCGGCTTCACTCCCAAACTTCTGTTACAGTAATTTTATAAAGTAGGTAAATTAATTAACCTTTTGATGACTATAACATGAAAAATTTCAGTGCCAGATATTTTACTAAATTTATTAGTATTTTAACAAAAATGCATTACAAAAATGTTTACATAATGTATTCAATTTTTCTGAAAAAATAATTAAAATTATTTACGATTAACAAAGAAAGTTCACGACATTGGGTCGGTCGGTATTCTGATATTGGTAAATACGGATTTATTAGCAATATACTTTAGTCTTGTTTTGAGACTCAGATGGCGCAAAGATACCTCCTGTGTCTTAGTAGCTATGATCAGAAGCGGGATGTAACAAAAAATAGCCCACTTTGTGACTATGTATGATTTACTATCCGCTGAAATGACGATTTATCTCAGTGATTTTTTTTCAGACTGAGGTTATCTTTAACGACTGTCAAAATTTGTTTATGTGTCAGTGTGATCTATCTATGTATTTTTAATAGTATACGAAAACGGAAAGCAAACGGCGCAAAGATACCTCCTAGTGTCTTCTTAGTCGTTATCACTTCAAAATAAAACATTAAACCTTGGACACAGCCTCACTGAATAATTATCGGGTTTTTTTTTAACCACTGACAAAGGTTTTTAGCCATTAAGTTCTTCTCCTTCCCACGTCCATTTTGGCTTGCATCTTTCCGTGTATACTCAATTGTAGAAGGTCGTACTTCTAACCATAAAGTATATAACCCTGATACTGATTCAACATATTTGCTTGCTTTTAATCGAAGCTTCGGTGAGTGTCCACTGTCCTGCATTTAACTGATCCATACAGCAGAAAAGACGTTATGCGCACTGGTCTGAAGCTGCATTTTGCTGTTTGTTTTTTTTTTGCAACAAAACGAGTTTTTCATTTTAAGGAAAGCATTTCACGCTTGTTTAATGTTGCATCGAATTACGAAACTACAATTCACAACGCATTACTTAAATACTTCAGGTATTTAATGAAATTATTATAATTTAATAAGTTATAATATAATAAATCGTTTTGACGGTTTCGAGATGAACCAAAATTTAAAAACTAGGTACACTTAAAATCAAAATTATGACGAGTAATACCTACTCAATTTTATCTTCAATATTCACTGACCAAATGGATGTTACCTGGAACAAAAACATTAAATCATTAAAGCATACTATAAAATTATACAATGACTGATTAGAATATTAGATAGGTATAGCAAATTTAAAGTAAAGGTTGTAATTACCGTCCAAGGAATGAATAGAGTTTACCTAATTCTATGAATTTTCATATTTTCATACGATAATAATTTATGGTTGCGACTAAAAAAGAATAAAACTTTTAAATGTCCTCTTTTATTTAAACAAAATTATTTCATTTTATATGCACTGAAAAAATGTTACTCAGGTACTTTTTTGAGCTTTTCTGAGCGAGCTACCTTTACTATGCTATATATTCTACTCGCTTCACTAATATTGTGTCACTAATTACGAAACAAGAGCTATGTTATTCAGAGGAGATCATTTAAAACTGAAAGAACCGCGACAAAGGGCAAACATTAAAGCGCTTTTGCTTTTCAGCGGTTCAGTCTGAAACACGTGTGCACTAAGAGTCATTGAACTAGACCGGTGAAAAACAGCAAAGTAAGTGAAACTGAAACACAAACACACCATAAATAAAGTCCCACGTGACCTATATATTAAAGCACGGCCGCGTCTGGACATTGACCTCAAAAATTAATTAAATTAACTAACGACAAATTGTTTTTTTTTTAATTTTATTTCACTGCAAGTTAGCCTTTGAATGCAATTTCACCTGGAAGTGGTTATGCAGTCTGATAGTAACAGGATATCCCGTTAGAGCCGTCATATACCCTAATCAGTTTCCATCGGCATTTTTGTCTGTAGAGTGTTAATCTATCTCTGCGCCAAAATTAGTTTAGCTGGATCAGCCATTAAGTCAGGCGCTAATGTAAATAAAAATATTTAGATCTACGGATCTTTTTTACTTAATTACGAATTAAGAGTTTGACGCAGCGAACGAATGTATTTTTCGTTCTATTTCAATTGCGCGGTAAAACAGAACAGACCAAGAGTTATTACCTATGAGTTGGTGAATCGTTGTTTTTTCTATAGACATCGCCTGTCTATAGAAAAAATCAAAAGTCTAATGATTACATTAGAAAAGTCTAATGGTTACATTAGAAAAAATCAAAAGTCTAATGATTACATTAGACTTTTGATTTAGGCGATTCTTAGGTTTAGAAAAAAAGGCCATAAGCATCGTTTTGTTGCGCATTATGTTTATCGTAAGCGATAACCATACAGCACCATTAACGGTTATCGCATATCGTGGTACTTCTTTGCCTATATAGTTTATGATATTCTAGTGGTATAAACCCGACGTTAAAGTCAAACAGACAGACCAATTTACAGAGGAACGGAACCATTAATACTAATTTCTGTAACTGAGAATACTTTTTTATAAGGTGTTATTACCTTAAATACTAGTAATAATACCCAATAACTCATTGATATATCGACGCATAATACGAAAGACTTTCATTATTTTATGTCATTAGTCGATGTCGTGACTTTGATCACGGAAAATTAACAAACAAATTTGATATGCAAAACAATGTTTACTAAATAAATTAATATCATACGAGTAGATACGTAGTTGGAATTGAAAAAGTTAGGAACTCATAATTAATTTGACTGGCTTTTAATAAAAATTCGTATACTTATAGAATGCTAGGTGACGTGCTCATTACAAATAACCCTCAAGTTTTAAATTATATCGTTTTGGATAATGGTTTGGAACCTTGTAAATGCTTTTTCTTAGTGGGGAACACAGCATGTTTTCTCGATTCCCGCCGTAAGAAATTAGCCTCGAAAACTCCATGCCAAGTCCTCTTTCTGAGATAACAAGAATTTTAGCCTTAACCGCTTTAAAGGGACACAGGCTGGTTCAGCTTTATAGCGGATAAAGCTAAAAAGAACAAAAGGGCAGAGGGCCTAAGATCACTCGAATTTCTTAGGCCGTATAGCAAGAGGACCAGCGACCACATTACGATGATGACGATCACATACGATGATAAGCTCTCATGTTCACTGTGATATTTACTGTGCCTATAGTCTACCGTGCGCAGAAAAAGTGGGAAATCCTCGCCGGAAAATACAAAGTTGAAGATAAAATGATAATACTAATTTATATTATCTTTGACGTCAAAGTACATAAAGCGGTGATAGCGCATTGGGTAGGAGCTCGACTTCATTTTCGAGGGGCCGAGTTCGAATCCTAGCACGCACCTCTAACTTTTGTAAGTTATGTGCGTTTTTAGTGATTTAAATATCACTTGTTTCACGGTGAAGGAAAACATCGTGAGGAAACCTGCCCGCCTGGGAGCTACATAAAGTTCTCCAAGGGGTGTGGAGTCCACCAATCCGCATTGGGCCAGCGTGGTGGACTACGGCCTTAACCCCTTCTCATTGTGGGAGGGAGGGTACGGTAATGGATAATGGTGATCTTAGTGAGCAAAGGATATGAAACACTTCTTACCCTGAAAATCACCAGAAAACCGTTCGCTTGTGGTTTTAATTAAAAGAGCTAGTAAATAATATATTCGGAACACTTTGTTTAAGGAGGTGTTTTCTGAATCATTCGCTTAGGCACGCTGTAGCCAATATTATACTTAAGGTAAATAATTTAATTAAACATCAATTTTATTTATTTACATGAGTTTTATAGAAAGTGTTTACCTAAATACACTTTGAAACACTTGTACATAAAATTGAAATCAATATTAAAACCGCAGAGTATAAGCTTGTTTTGTTGGCAGAGCACTTCGTCTGTGACAGCCACGGGTTCAATGCCCGTGGGTTTTTTTACCTATTCATTACCTACTTTACTTTAATTACCTACCTACTTCATCTGCGTGGTATTTCTGTTTTCTTAATTCTGACACAGGAAACAAAATGGTCGATACAAAATGGCTGGTCATACTCCGGCTCTTAACTACGTAGGTTCTAAATAAAAGGATGAATAAAATCATGCCGATTCGATGTTGCGATGTTTATTCCGAATTATTGTTATTTTGTCTTGGGGGCTTCGGCCGTGGCTAGTTACCACCCTAACGACAAAGATAAGCTATTTAGCGTTCCGGTACGACGTCGCGTAGAAACCGATTAGGGGAAAGGGTTTAATTTAACTGCCGTACTCCTAACCGGTAAGCTCGCTACCATCTCAGACTGCATCATCACTTAGCTACCAGAGATTACAGTCATATGCTAACTTGTAGTGGATTAAAAAAATCATTTTTTTATATTAATTGCGGGCGAACGAGCAAGTGGGCGGCGGTGAACGCCTGATGTTATGTTCACCGCCACCTATGAATATCAGCAGCACCAGAGGAGCTACCAATTGGTTGCCAGCTTTTAAAGAATTTGTTTAATTACCGCCCCTTGAATTACCATAAATCTTACTTTTGAGGCATGCTCTAGCACAGACGCTCGTCTTATTATTCGGCTTCATCTTTCAAGACACCAGAAATGTTATAGCAAATTTCTCCATTTGAGGCGGTCAGAAGCTGCTTCTGTTCAGCTCCGAATTTCCAAAACCCTCATGAACCCTCCCTCTGAACTCCATAGTTCTAGCGTGGTGGGTGGTGTGATGGACTTGTGTTTGTTTGTTTGAAATCTTTATTGCACACACACATTTTATACTAAGTAAACACATATACAGAGCGAGCTCTTCCAGACAACCTTTGACGTTAGGAAAAACAAAGGAACGGTTTGGTGTAGCAAGTTAAGTTTAAAATATATATGTATATACACATATACATGTACATATATACAAAATAATTATAATAAACTACTTACTCATAAATTCTAATACTACACACGTATTATACATAATATATATAAGTATATACATATTTATGCATAACATTACATAGATGAGAAATGATTTTCCTAACGCTCCTTAAATATATTTAGAGATTGAGCCTGACGTATGTCAGCACGCAGGGAATTCCAGAGTCTGACACAATTAACCGTAAAAGAGTTACTTTAGTATTTCCCTACAGTATTTTGTGGTGGTCGTCCTCGGACTCTACGCCACTCCAATTTGCCCTCCATCATTCTCTTTCATGGCTTTCGTGCCTCCCGTGCGTTTGCATATACCCTGCCCATTGCATTCTATACAAAGTAACGTAGGCTTTTTATCCCAGGAATACGAACGGTTTAGTACTAATACGGGACTTGTAAAAAAATAGTAACCAATGTGGAAGTCGAACGAGGGCTACAGCTCGTAAAAATAAATAAAATAGATATAAACATCAGAATTTGGCAGTGAAGATATTGATTGGCTGATAAAGACGATCGAGAAGGTACCTATCACACATTTTTAAGCAAGCGCCTAAAAGGCGACACGCACGGTCCCAGTAACCTAATGAAAAGTTGCACGCGATCGCGGGCCTTCCTGCTTGGGACGACGCTCGTAAGTCGTAAAGCCTCAAGGACTTTTCAGTTTAGCGTGTCAGGATATACCTGCATATATCAAAACCAAAATTACGATACCAATATAGGAATAATATGATGTAGAGGCATCGCAACGTCAATGGTTAAGGTGCTGAGTTATGCTAAATGAGGTCGAAAGAACATCCTTTTTTCCTTTGTCACCGCAAAAAAACGATACGTTATTCTTGACCATATTAGACAGTAGTTATTGCTTTCATGCATATATGAAGTGCATGCTACTGTTTTAAGGGTTCCAGACTTCAGACAAACAACATTGCTCCTTAGGCGGGCTAAGGTAACCGTATGTAACTATTCTGGCAGATTTTCAATCTACCATAATAAATTTTTTTTCTACAACGTAAAAAAATGTGTTCTTTTGTTAGGCTATCTGCCGATTATAAAGACTTTCGTCTTCATCTACCACCACCTATGGACTGCAGGATATAGGTCCGCGATAACCAACACTGGGTGTGATTAATTGGGCCAAATCCATATCTATGAGTAAAATAAGGCGATTATTTATCATCAGTACTAAAATAGACCTATCCACTACAGCATTACGCTTTTATTTTAACTGGATGGGTCTACTCCAGTCATACAGTTTTTTCAGTTACCAGGTAGTAGCCATGTTACTTCACAAGGCACTTGTGCATTCGCAACAAGGCTACACCAATATTTTTATTTTCAGTAATAAAGTTTATATGAATAAATTCGTCTGAGTATTCATTTTAAAAAATGCAATCATTTTATCAGTAATGCGACATATGCGGTTCCAACCTCCCACCTCGGACTATCGCTTTATCCAAGGCAAAGTATCTAAGGCAAAGTTTCAAGAGATGTAAGCCTAAATTTTTCCGCAGTTAGTTTAAATTGCTTTATGGCACGAAACCTAATATAAATAAAAAAAATTCAACGGTTGGTCACGAAACGGTCCCATACCATACATGAAATATAGCTCTTCCATAACTTGTGAAAACTTGACTTCAGTTTACAACTTAAAAAAAACGCTGTATAATATATTTCTGTACGAGGAGAAATAAATTTCAGGAACCATGACTACATAAACTTTACATACAGGTTTCGCCATCTATTGAGAATACTTGAAAGTAAGTTTCTAAAAAGCGCCATCTATGAAAAGTTTTGAATACTTCAAAGCTACTGCTAGTTCAAATACTTCAACGGTTCTTCCTCAACGTAGTTTGCAAACTCGTTCACAGATGGCACGATTTATGATTATTATTTTAAGCAAATAAAATGGATGATCCTCTGCTGTGGAACTCGTGCAGAGAACTCAATCCCTTTTAGTTATAAAATACTAGGATAGTTGTAGTTGTTTTTTGTTGTGTGTATAATATCACTATATAATATCCCTTGCTTCAACGGTAAATCAAAGCATCGTGAGGAAACCCGCATGCCTAAAAGTTCTCCATAATGTTCTCAAAGGTGTTCACCAATCCGCACTGGGCCAGCGTGGTGGACTACGGCCTCAACCCCTTCTCACTGCGGGTGTCCTGCTCCCGGTAGTTGGCGGTTGATGCTTGATATGATGGTGATGAGATCCATTTATTCAAATAATGTGGTCTAGATAGATAAATAAATAAATTTCTAAATTTCAATAAAACTACTGTAACTTAAAATCCGTATTTTGAATCCGCTTTGGGTAAAAAGCCACTATGCAGTTAAAATAAAAAATTTAAATATATGTACTTTAATAATATTATGTTTTTTACTTTTTACGGTACTTTAAAAATCCCGAGGGACCCGTTTGGTTTCCTGGAATAAAAAGTCCATGTAAATCTCCGTCCTTTCAACTAAGTATATGCCAAAAATAAAGTCGAAGTTGCTTAATCATGGCGTAAAATGAAGACAAATAACAAGCAACAACACCTTAGCATTGTTAATATTAGTAAGGAAGTAAGCATTATGTTAAGAGAAATATAGAATAAATAGCTGAATAATTAAAATAGATTCAGAAAACAAATATCAAAATTTAGGTCATACAGGGTGTAGGAACCCTCATAAGTGTGCGATCGCAAACAATGGTGCTTACAACATTGTTCATTCATCATTGTTCCCAACTGCCACCCCTTCTGAAGGGTTGGGTAGACATGGAACGAGACGAACTTAAAATCCGATGGCGGTTTAGCGACGGTAAATATTCGGTGTTTAAAGATTTCTCGTCTCATCTACTCAAATAACAATTATTCCGCGTCGCGTCGAGACGATGCCAATAATTATTATTAAAGATTTGAAACTAAGATTTTCGTGGTTAATCAACATTTCTTAAGCATAGATCAACGGGTTATACTTTATACAACGTTTACTTTATACTTTATACAACGATAATATTTTGTACTGAGTCGAAATATCGACAAATTCAAAATATTATCGTGGTATGTACCCGTTGATCTATGCTTAAGAAATAATTATTATGCTGTGTTACTTTTTATTTTCGCATATTAAATTTATACATAGCTATTTTAACATCAGCTGTGATCTTGTCAACACAAGCTCAAAACTGGCGATCTGGATGGTCACGATGATGCTCTGGATTAGGTGTGTTGTTAATTTAAGTAGGCGGTAACGGTTTCTCTGATCTGGTAGGTGCTTAGACCGTCGCTAGTTACCACCCTACAGACAGAGTCGTACCCCTAAGCGATTTAGTGTTCCGGTGCGATGTCGCGTAGCAACCGATTAGGAGTATGACTCCATGACTCTATACTCCCATCACACAGATTAGTCCGCTACCCTCTTGGATTGCATCATCACTTACCTAACAATATGCAAAATTCAAAAGCTACATAATTTTACCTAATCAAGGACCTTTTAGCAAAGATTGTAATAATAAAAATGTGTTATTAAGACTTACATAGGAACGCATTTATAACTAATAATGAAAAAAATCAAAGAGGCTCACGTAGGTATCTATGATTGATCGTACTAGATACCTATATCTCGAGCGTCTGCGGAGGTTTACTGGGACAAATATACGTACTGAAGTATAAGTAGGTAGATACCTATTTATATAGATCCTATTATGTACGCTTAAATCATATTACCTATTACTGCTGTTCACTGTACTCATTTAAATAAATGAACAACTGTAACATTGATTCCGGCTTAATATATTAGAGCATGAAATGTCATTTGAAATGGGATTACTTATCATGTTTTTAATTAGCCCTTCATTATAATTCTTCTACTTTTAACTCGTTCACTTATGACAGAGTTATCTCTTATAATAACCGTAGACCGTATTATACGATTATGTTATTACCGTTATAGATATAGGTACTATTCATATATAGCTTTTTATCGAATTGGCAGATGAAAAGGGCGGTTACGTTATTCATCGATAGCCTTAATCACTCCAATAATGGACGAGGCTGCTCGTTCTCTGTTATATTCTCAGAGTCACTTCGTATGACACCCGCGGAGAGAGGAGGGGTGGTGTCAACTGTATGTCGAAACCCTAGCTGCGTCGCACATCTAGGCCACCTCGTCAATGGTGGCTGCTACCAGTGCCGAGCAGGCCAAGAGGCGTAAATATGAGAACCTGGATAACAGTTTCATTTTAGTGCCTTTTGGAGTAGGGACTTTGGGACCGTGGGGTCCGGAGGCACGAGCTCTTATTAAAGAATTATCGATAAGGGCTATCGAGTCTACCGGTGATCCTCTTGGCCATCGAATTAGTTTGGCCATCCAGCAATAAGGGGCAATGCTGCCAGCATCTTAGGAACTGTGCCTCGCTGCGGTGGTTTCGAAGACGTTTTAGATTTTATTTAGTTTTACATTCTTTATTATACGTTATATTTAAAAAACAAATGTAAAAGAAAGAAATAAATACATTTTACTTATAACATAAAGAGTCGGTCCTATTTCTAATAATTTTTAACACTTCACTATAGAACCTTGCTTCGAATAAAATTTCAAAATGGAAGGTCACAGGGACCCAATAGGTTTAATACTCGTCATTGAGTACGACTTAGTATTATATTACCCTATGGAAGGCTGTATAACTTTTGATATCATTTAATTAGTATCTTGAAATTTCTACTTCAATGGTATGCCATCGATTTAAGTATTCGGTTTATGTTTCAACTTCAGACGATAAAATCTATTCTGTGACGATACTGAGTAAAGGCTGTTATTTAGTCACAGTTTTAAAATTAGAGTAGGTATAAATAGTAAACTCTTTTTTAATACTTAACAAACCCCCGCTCCCCTCAGAGAGGGGGTCAATTTTCTAAACGGGGGACCCGTTGTAATTTTACATAAGGGTTTTTACAAAATTGACACCCCACATAGCTAAATATTATTTCGACTGTGAGATGGTGATAATCAAAAAAAGCCCGGCTACGTTCGTCTTAGACGCTTGGAACCCTCCTAGCTTTGGTTTTAAGTTAACGAATGTAGTTATCACAATCACCTAACATTATGATTATATGATTTTTTTAAGACCAGGGTAAGAAAAAACAATTTTCTTTCGATTATTTAATGTATGGTTCCTTAAATTACAAATTATAATAGTCTCTAAACTCTTACGTTATAAGGGCAATACCCTTACTAACACGATATGGACAAATTTCCGAAATAAAGATTATTATTATTATTATTATTATATTATAAACTTGATCCGTAGACAGGGTAGGACGAACATACAGCCACAATTAGGTACGTCAGCCGTTTTTTCCTTCGGGTACGGAACCCTAAAAAGAGGTAATATTATGCTTGAATGTATAAAAAATAATAAAAGACTTCATTTTGAGATCCTATTAAAAACGTGGGGAACGAAAACGAGTTTAGGCCTTAAGTATTAACTAGATATACGAAATCTTCATAAAAACAAATGACATGTAGGTAAAAAGATGAGTTTCTCTTACTTATGTTATATTATTTTTTTACTGCAATCTCGCTGCGGTAATTGATGATGCAGCCTAAGATGGAAGCGGGCTAATCTGTTAGAGATATGTATGTTTATTATATTTAACCCAATACCGACATAGCTCAACGAGTCCCAAAGCTGAAGTGGCAAAGAGCGAAGCACATAGCTCGGAGAACTGATGGACGTTAGGGTCCCAAGGTGTTAGAGTGGCGACCCTACCCTGGAAAGCCAGGTTAACAGGTATCCTAAAACGAAATCGCTGGATACAAGTGTCACAAAACGTAGCGAATAGAAAGCCCTATAAAATACCTAAGTATTTCAGTGGACGTCCTGTGGTTTGGATGATGAATACCCCTAGTCGGTTTCTATACGCAGCATCGTATCGAGACGCTGAATCTGAATATTATTTGGTAATTATTTGCACTTGTGCCGCGCCGGTGCTCTGAGAGTTTATAAAGCTGTGGGAGAAGATACATTTTTATACATACCCAAGAGATATAATTGTCTCCTGCCCATGCTATCCGTGCAGGGGATATAATCGGGGGATATAATTTTGTCTCCTGCCTATGGCTACCGTGCTAGGCCTTGCAACTATCCTATAATGTACGAAGTTAACAGGACTATAATTTAACCATGAAATTTACTTGCGAATGTGGAATATGTCGCGGAGATATGCTAGATTTCTAATACCTAATTTTCATTGCAAATTTGCCGTCGACCTTCAAACGGCCGCCATGACAAGTGAAGCATTACATCATCATCTGTGTTGCCCTCGCGGGGTTTACCTCACCAGTCACCAGGTCACCGATACCATCACACCTCAATGTTGACTCTAGTTATATATTATCGCCTCACAAATATTTCTTTCACTGAACTGATAAGTTAATAGAAACATTTGTATAGTTTAGTGTGTCATACAAAACATTGATACTTTGGCAATTTTAGTACAATGCTCATAATTTTATTTTATTTCTACTCTTTCGGCCTTATAAAACGTTTTATATTTATAGCTGGTGTTAATTAAACAATGATATCTCTCCATTTGTCATCACTCAGAAGTCATTTAATATTCAAAAGAAGAAGACAAAACATAGCATAACGTTTGCAAACCATTCCAAAAATAAGGAAAAGGAAAAAGAGGAAATAAAAGAGGAATAGAAATAACATAAAAAATAAGGAGTTCTTTTAGAACAGAGGAAATTAATAAAAAATTATAAGAACATCAATTGGATGTTAATATTTAGATTCACTTAACATCAACAAACTTTTATGACTAATGATTATTATTTCTATGACTTAATAAATTATTATATCTACAAAGAATAAATTAATTAACATATAAAAAAAAAACACTACAAAATCGCTTAAAAGAACGAAATAAAAAAATAATAATTGCATAAGCTTAGCTTTTTCTAAAATATTCCACAACTCTCACTTTTATTATCCCGAATTTGTTTAGATTTAAATGTTAAAAGTAGGTAGCGGTAACGCTTTCCTACGACAATCTTAAATCAATTTGTATGCGACCTTATACCTCAATTGTGTTTAGAATAATGAAACTGAGAGTACCTATCTACCTAGTTTACTACCTATTCTACTAACGTATATCATTACCAGGTTCAAAGATGGTTAGATATATTATGAATTACTAATATATTAAAATAAATTACAATAAGCTACAAGATATTTTAATCGTTAAATACGAAAAGATTGAATATAATATTAATCGCGAAGTTTTTAATTTTGCCGTCTGAATAGATTTAACATAAGTTTAGTCGCGAAGCTGAAGTGAGTCGCTAGTGTAAGCGGCCAAAAACCGTGAATTTTGAAACTCCCTTCAAAAGGTATATTTCCAGCATTAGACATCAATCGGTTGATATAATGATAATGAGGTCCAACAAAAATAAAACATAAATTTATTTTAGAAACTGCAGCGAAATCAAAAATAAATAATTAATTTTCATTCTGTTTGCTTTACCGATATACAGGTTACAAGCTGTACCTACATATCAGTTATACGATGGTTTTAGATTTTCTAACGTCATTTCATATCCACTGCGCTGCAAAACAGACCCGGGGATCATTTAGCCTTAGGAATTTAGATGAGAACGTATTTTTTTTTTGGCAACAAACACATAACCTTTAAATAATAAAAATAACACACGATTAAAAATTGCATGTAAAAACGTGAAAATGAATTTCGATTTAAAACTTAAATTAAAAAATCACAACTCAAGCTAATAATATAGTATTGTCTACGAAATAAAAATAGGTCTTATATAAATCTGCAAAGTAAACTAAATTTAAAGGTCTAAAAATAGTCCTTTCCTTTTCTAGGGGAAACAATATGAAAAGGACAGCACTACTTAAGTTCAGAGATTTGTGTACAAAAGAATTAGCACGATTACCTACGCGAAAAAAAAAATGTCTATCTTTCTTGGACTATTTGCTTAAAACTTGAGCCATTACAGTGGCATTGTTTTATTCAACCTCCTCCGTTAATTTGTGACTCCTAATTGGGAGGACTCACGCAATGTCGCTACCAAATTGTACTAATCGTTGTATCCTTGTAATTGGTGCAATTCCGTGCGGAGGCGATAAATTGCCCCCAGTTAAATCCAATTCCGTCGTTTTAAAAATCCTTAAATCCAAATATAGAAGGAGAAGGTCTTTTACATCCTGATAAAATACAAAATAACTAAAGCAACTAAGTCCCACATATTAACTAGATGAGACCAAATACAGCTAACAGGCGAACTTTAAATTCAATTAAATCATCAGAAGTGGGATCCACGTATTAACTTCAAGTCTAGCAGTGTACATGTACATGGCTCTTAGATAATTTTATTAAAATATTTAATTATTGAAGCTAAATACATAGTTACCTTCTTTACTTATGACAATAATATAGTAATATATATATAATATTAAAGTAATAGTTTCAAGATGATATCATTAAAGCCCACCAACCTGCGTTAGAGCAGCGTTGTGGGTCTATACTAAGAGTGAAAAATGACATGCTTACATTTACAGCCTATATTCACACTGTTTAGAAGTCAATTAAGTATAGGTTTTTATCGATAATATCACAATAAAACTTATAACCAAACTAATTAAACAAGCTGCACTCGCGTGGAATAGCGCCAAGATTGCTGCATTTCCTAAACAAAGAAAATCTGATCCTTCGAAAAAAACCCTTCTGTCATCAGATGATGCAATCCACCATGCCATAATATCTCGTAAGGCAAAGTTTATTCACCTAGAAATTACTGAATCGTAAAATGGTGCAACAAAGGATGCGAGAATTATTCTTTCGTGACCTATTAAAATAGCTTCGGTTTAAACTATGACATTCGTAGGTGGGACGCGCTGCTCACCGAACTCGTCCGGCAATTTACCAATCACGGACGAGATGAGACCAAACGTGAATTACCCTTGATGCCAGATAACGCAGGTATTTAATCAGAAACCACTGTTTCAGCAGCGGAACATTCAAATGAAGAGACACCGTTTTAGTCGAGGTCAGGTATTCTTGCCAATTTTCGCAAGAGACTTCCCAGTTGCTTCTTCGACACTTATTTATTAAAAAGCAGTCAGCTCCACTTTTATCTCTTCAAAATATAAAAATGATTGTAAAATTTTGATGCTGGAAAAGAGCAACATCTGAGTTTCTTGTTGACTTCTTCTCTGTAGAATCTGCCTTCCAAACCGGTGGTAGAATCACTACAAAGAGACTTGACGTTTCGATAATATAATGAAGTAGGCTTACTTGAAATAAATGAATTAAGAATTGGGCCGAAATACAGGGAGTCACATCAAAAATAGCCAATTAACACTATGTACTAAATAAGTAATTAAACAGTATTATTATATATGGTGATGACGATGCCTCTTTTGTTTTTAGAATCATAATCTTTAATTTAGGGACGTCAAGGTAGCATACCTTATGGTAACATATCAGAATAGTCAGAAGTCATTTTAAAACTAATATTGCTCTAAGCGATAGCTTCTTGATTATGGCATATTTATAGCATACAATCCAGGAGATAACCATTGATTGATTGCCGTGAAATAAAGGGCTCCCAACATTCGTATTGTATTTGTTAATTACGTTTTGCTCTGCTAAGCGCATCTTGACAAAGATACCTTAATACCGGAGACGGAAATTGTAGTTAATTGTATTTATTTACGCATGCCAACTATGAATATTTGTTGTGGCGAAAGACAATCTACCCAGACATCGCTCTTCAATACTCACTTTCGTCATCAATCAACGTATTTCAACTAGCTATTATTTCGTACCAACACTAGACAACAATATTTTAAACAGTGAGCTACTATGTATTAAATCAATGGCTTTAAACGTTTAAGACAAGTTCTGTACTACCTAGATTTTGTGTTTGTAAACGACATTGATACTAGCACGTTGGTCTAGTGGTTAGCATGCTCAACTTCGGATCACGAGCTCCTAGGATCGATTACCGAAAAAATTTGTACCAGCCCGGAGTTAGGATACTCACGGTATTCACCGCAGTTCCAATAATCGTTGAAACCCGCCAACCCGCATTGGAGCAGCAGGTAATAATCTAAAATCCCGTATTCTGTTCGTTTTAAAAAGATAGTTTGTACCCAGAAGTGGATCATTAAAAGGCAGATAATAATGACGATTCAAATATTAACGTTTCGATAGCATAAGAACAGTTGAATGCCTATTTGATACACCTAGCTCTCATTCTATGACATATCTTTACAGCTTGCTTAGACTTTGTTTGGTGGTAGTTAAGGACGTTAAAACGAGACAAATATATGTCGAACACAAGACTGTCTCGCTTTACCTTTTTCTTAAATTTGAGCAAAGTCAAAATACACTACAGCCCAGCTCTTAGTAATTCTTGACCGAATAGTTACTTCAACCTTCATCTCGACCACTGCTGGACCCCACATGCAGCGTCTCTATCTCAAATGATGACCGTCCAATGCTGGAACCAATGTCCAGTGTCTTTAGCTCAACTGATGAAAGTTCACTGCAGGACTCCATATCCAGTGTCTTGACTCTTGTATAGATATGAAACTGATCAGGGTGACTCGACGTTTAACTAGTATACAAAATACCTACTACTTAAGCCAGTTGTTGTTAAGATGCGTAGATGGTCTTGTCCCCGTAGAATTTATTTAACCTACTCACTTAAAACTCTCTCAATTTAAACGGAGTTTCTAATTAGGTTTCTAATTGTGGTAATTGAACATTTTGTCCTCCATATAACATTAAAAATTTACGACAACGCGTAGGTCATGTTCGTTTACTTGAAAACTTTAACTTGGTCATATACGAGTACTTCATGACTGGTCACACTCAATTCCACAATAAATTTTCTAGGTTAAGATACGCGGCAAAAGTGATGTAGGAAGATTATCATTCTGGCTAAATACCTGCGCTTCTCGGTCACCATCTAGAACTGCTACATTCAATGTTAAGTTTTCGAAAATGAATCACTGACCTTTATAATTGTAAAGGTGTATTATTACTAACAGGAATTATAATATTACGACGAAGTAATTAAATCACATGACCGAAATAAAAGTTAATTATAGGCAATGCATCAATATATGTTAATACAAATGCTTACAAAAAGAATAACTAACCATCACAATAAAATTGGGCAGGTAACAGGAATTCAGCCACCATCTGCGTTGAAACCTGCGATGCTGAATCAAACTTCTTCCTACAGTTTTTAACGAAAATGGTAACAGATACAAAAAAAAATTAACGCAACTTTTTCTTAATCGCACCCATTTAAAGTGAACGCACCTTGAAAGGGTTAATATAAATATACTATCACTGCACTACGTTGCGTTGCTCACAACGATATATGATGCTTCTATAGTACCTTCACCGATTTTTTTTATTATGATTGATTACTTATTGGTTCTTTTTTAACACTTAATATAAAACATTAGACACATTAATATTCTAAGCTAGGAAAAAGATCATTACGTAGGAACCCATCTAATAAGTAAGTATATAGAAAAAATAAAAACAGGATGAAGAATCTATACCTAATACCTACCTAACGTTCGTGTAACGCATTTTGAAATTGCCCCTGACTTATTTAATTTAGCAATATATCTTAGGAGTCCCTATTGTTCAGTTCACAGTTCATTAATCAAGTCATTGTGAAGGTTCGGGATCAACTTCGACCGCGCCCACTCCACTGGAAGTTGAAATGATTTAGGGCCTCATCCACTAATTAATTCATTGGAAATAGGTCTAGTTTAGAAGATAGAGAGAGATAGAGGCGTATATTAGATTGACTAATATACCTACAAAAAGATTCAAACAAGAAACAGGATTCTTAAATACCTACTCCAATTTTAATATTTTTAGTAAAGTGTTCCTTATTCCAAATGAAACCAATTAATTTACTGTCTGCCGTACAAGATAGTATTTGTTTACAAATATACAAAATGATTTTTGAGTAGACTCGTATCATATTCTAATTTTATCTAAGATGTTCTAATAAAAACGTCAACAAATAAATCTTTATAATCAAATCCAGCGTCATTTAAGTTTTGTGACTTATAATAGGATTTTTACGACTCCGATTTCAATGTGTTCGGTAAAGAGTTACTTTTTTAACAGCAATTTCTTTCGGGGGGTTTCTCTCTCTATCTCCCATAATCTTCTCTTAAGTTCACTTAAACGAAACGGAGTAAGATCGCGGCGAAAAAGCTTTTACGTCCCGTGTGCAGGACGTAAGTAACATGGGACTCCCACAATCTGCATGTCTAGCACAGGAAGGAGACAAATATTATATCCCCCGATTATATTGTCAGGGACAAGGGATATAATTAATATATATATAACGAAGGGATATAGTGTCCAGCTGCAAAAGCACGGGAACGTGGAATAAGAAAACTTGACCTCCGTTTATTATTACACATATATTATTTGGATATTATTTCCACTTGTCCGCCAGTGCTCTGAGAGTTGATAAAGCTGTGGAAGAAGATAAATTTTGATCCTATCCACGGGGAGACTGTCTTCTGCCCATGCTAGCCGTGCTGAACCTGACACCCGTAAACCTGAACTAAAAACCAATAAGGACTATCTGTCTTGTTGGCTTTACTAGACGCCCGGGAACCCGTTGTATACTGTACTCGTTTACCAACCGACCCAGTATATATAACCATTTAAATCCAATTGTTTGAATTTACACAGCATACCTATAAAAGAGAATCTACTCGTATAGTTACTACTTACTGTTACTATTATCATTTGCATTAAACCTACCTAATTAATACGACCTGAACTTATCAATAAATGGTTGAACCCATTCCAATCAATAAAATATACCTAAACAACATCTAATTAATAAAGTGTTACATTTCCTGGCCTTAACAAGCACAATAGATTTTGCTACTTACGTTAGAATTTGATTTAAGATAAACCTACGATTCTCGACATATTAAATACAATTTCTACGACATAATCGCATTCCTCATCTTGGAAATAAGCTGTCTTATTGACCCAGATATTTATCTCTGTCATCCTTATTGGCTGTGTTGCACAGAAAGTTTATAAACGCTCACGTAATACAAGATATAAATTATAAGTACGTAACGTGGGAAAAGAAAAACACCGTGCAATGTGCATTCTTGGAATGTCAATCCCTTCCGAATAAGGAGATGTAATGGCTACGTAAAAGGTTTTCTTTTTAAAATTAAGTTTTATATTATTCCACTATAACGCACACAATAAGCCCGTGACTGCAATATTACGAAGATGGTAATAGATTAATCTGATAAGGGTATATAAGCTATATCTACCCCATACCTCTAATTGGTCTCTACACGGCATTGTATCTGTCGCATAGTATCTGTCTGATCCGGTGGTAGGCTTGGACAAGTACGTGCCGATTTACACTTAATCGCTTGGCAGCACGTCTATGTCGGTGGGGTAAGTAGCAAGACACTGCCGAAGCCACCGGACTATGCTAGAAAAAATTCGGAAATATTAATTACTTACCGACTACCTACTTTCCAATATTACACTAGAGCAAACTACATTGCGCCAGTGGGGTGCATATAGCTTTTGACCAGGGTATGCATAAAGTAGGAATATGGCTCAATATGGAAATATAATAATACTATCACAGTTAGATCAAAACATTAAGGTAGGCAATGCTTTTGCATATGTATGAAATGCACGCCACTGGCGCCAGGGAGGTCACCAAAAACCTCTGTGGCGCAGTGTACCTACTATAAAAGTGGGTATGATACTAAGTAATAATATACCATGAAAATGTTATTGCACTCAAACCTTTTTTAGGGTAGGTACAGTTATGATGGTAGGAGGTTTCTTAAAAGGCTGGATAAAAATATTAAATGATCGCAAGTTTTTGTAACAAAACGCGTAAGCAAAATGCATTACGTAACGCTTCCGTCTTGTTTACTGATAACAAACAATGAAGCCTCTCAAAAGTTAATTTACAAGAAAGAAGTAATGGTAGGTTCTCAGGCTTCTCGAGCACAAAAGTTTTTCTTTTTTGGACGGTGTGTAGCTCAAAACCACCTGAGCGCAAAATTTGTATCGACGAATTGATATCGACGTTTGGACTGAGTGTGGATGTCTTGACTAGGGTTTAGTCCGAAAGCCTCTGTGACCATGGGTAAGATCAACGCCTGAATGTCGTCAGAAATCAGGCTATACGAAAGTAACAGAACTTTCTTTTGATAGGCACCGCGTTTAAATTCATTTACAAGATTTTAATAATCCAAAATAATAATCTTAGTGAGCGATTTAAGTTCGTTTTCTCTATTGACATGATTTTGTAAACCTCATTGCCGCATTTTGGATAGAAGCACTCGTTACTTTGGAGAATTCCATGTCATAATACATTGCCGTTGATCTGTTTGGTGTGGAGTATAAAGATTGAAGAAATTGTAAATTACACCGTACAGATCCCCTGCTTTTCGCGGAGCATAGCAAATTAAGCTTAATTATCATTGTACACAGTATTTCCGCGAACGGAATTTCAGTAACATATAGTATGTATATAATTGTATTGTAGTAATACACAAATAACAACGCCGTCAAATAATTTCATCCGAGCGCATGTTTCGTAATCAGTGTAAACAATAGGCCAATCCCGCCAACGAAGCTGGCCTGAAGAGGGCAAAGACACTACATTATCACTTAACGAGAACAAGTGAGTTTAATTGTGTTTATAGCATTAAACTAACACAATGGGAGCGTCCATTCTGAGGTTTGTCTCCACGCTACGGTTGTTTTGTGTGCGAACATTGTAGTAATTGTAACAGTATTAAGCCTAGTCTGAAGATTTGCAGACCACAAATGTATTGACTCTTTCGAGCGTGGTGCTGGAGGAAAATGCTCCGATCCAATGGACTGCATTTCGGACCAATGGATCTATACTTGCAAAACTTTAAATCAAAACAAGGCTCTTTACCATCTGCCTCAAGCTAATTCTAGAGAACTTCGGACACATGGCCAGGATAAGCCGAGATAATTTCTAAATACTCATAGCCACTGGAAAAGTGGAAGGAAAAATATTACGATGTCAAATTTATTATATTAAGTCCTATGTGTTGGTCTGACCTGTTTCGCTGCTCACTCGACACTACCGTCGACGATGCTCTTGAAGTGACGATAGAAAGAAATGGCTTACTATCGTGAAAAAGAAAGTCATGGATGGAGGTGGTCACGACCCTTAGACATGACTGTTCCCCTTCTTTAGGCGATGTGCGGATTTCATTGGTGCAATTTAAATATCACTTATGTGGTAATAGCCCAGTGGGTCCAGTGGGATAGGACTTTGGGGGGGCTGAGTTCGAACACCAGCATGTACCTTTAACTTTTCTAAGTTATGTGCGATTTAAGCAATTGAAACATCAGTCGCTTCAACGCTGAAGGAAAACATCGTGAGGAAACCTACATGTCGAGAGTTCTCCATAATGTTATCATAAAAGGTGTGTGGAGTCCACCAATTCGCACTGGGCCAGCGTGGTGAACTACGGCCTTAACCCCTTCTATTTGTGGGAGGAGCACGGGTCCCCTGTAGTGGGCCGGTAAAACTTAATTTAATTGTTTATTGCATGTATGGTTGTAGACTAATTTATGTTCCTAATTGTACTAAGAAGTCTTAGAAAGATACTTAAGTCCAAAACTATTATAATTTAGTACATAACAACATTACAAAATACAAATTGCCATTATTTACATACAATTGCATGCATAAGTTTTTCTTGTACTATTCCCATGTCATGATAATGGGAATGTACATATGTACATGCATATAGGAAGTGCATTTTATTGTTTTCTATAAAAACAATGAGAGTCCGTGAGAAACTTATTGTACCAGAAAGTCCATGCATCATATGATATTTTAGCCCCTTATAGTTTCCTAATACCAAACATCTGGTACCCAAATTAAGTGTCAGTTACATATTATAAAAATAATACTCAGCAAAGTGCCACACGCTCACAGAGGGTTCCGTAGTATTCATTCGACCATCCTAAAAACAAATAGTACCTTTTTTTTCAGTCAGCATTATAGCTGTGTTGGCTAAAAAAGTTTATTGCTGGTTACCTAATATACCAGTATATATGAATTACACAATATAATGTAGATAGTATTTAAGCGAATGTCTATTAATTCTAACCTTATAAGATTTTGTACTTAACAAATAACGAAGATTAGGGGGAGGGGATGATTTTCTTTTACATTTACCCAAAAAACCATTTTTTAGAATACAACACATTTTCGACTAAAATATAGAGGTTGTTCACCGAGTAGTATAACTACCCGGTTTGCATTGCAGTCAGTGCATGGAACTTTTTGTATGGAAACACATTTCGATAGGCTGTAGGTATATTTATAGCGTTTTAGCTAGATAATATTACAGCTATAAGATACCAATAACTTTTTTATTTAGAATTATTAAGTACCAGCATGATAACCGAAACCATCACTGAGAATATAGGGCCTTGATTCTTGACACACGTTTGGCCGGTCGGATGTGCAGAAATACGCCAAAGTGATTCTATATAAGTGTTACGTTATTGCATTATGATTTAAGAATAAAACAACTAGTACTGTACAATGTTTCAATATGACGCTATGTTATGGAAAAAACAATAACTGATAAAATACAGAAAAAGCTAAAGGATGAGAAAACCCTGGATTGAGATAACCTAGAAAACATAGTGTCATCTAAATAATTAAATGTACTGAATTTGTTTCCTTTTTAACGTTTGCATTAAAAACTTGGGAACCCTTCATAAAATTTATTACAAAAAGGGAAGCTCTAATCAATTCATTTATAATATTAACTTATATTTTTAATGAATATTTTATTTTCTAACCAAATTTACTGCGACATTAACATTAGAGTGTTGTCAGCTGTAAAAGATCTTTTCTGGAGAGAAGTTTAAACTGTTTTACATTTAAATAGCCTATACTAATTTATGTAATTAGTACGGATTCTTTTCGAATTAGGATTAATATCAATTTTGAAGAATGACAATTTTTAAATTTTTTGATAAGATCCATATAGATTTTTTTACAGGTATTGTTTAAGAAGGGTCTACGGTGAAGAGACCAACGCTTCAATTGTCTAATTAAATCTCTCTACTTATCAGTGCGACGCAAAAAGGCTGCTGGCTACTAAGCTGACGATTATCCAAAAGGACTTGAAATAATCTGGATTTTATAGTCAGAATGCATTGATTCAAACGAAAACGTCCGTTGATGCAAAGTGATAGGAAAGAATACTGTATTGGATAAGGACCAATAGGGTGGGACGTTCATCACAAACAGTTTTTCAAACATTGAATGGATAATATTTCGCTATGTATTTCGATGATCTTGGAAGAATATGTAAACCATAAAATTTCTTAACTGGACAACTTTTCAATTCAATGTTTCGATTGCGCTATTATAATGTTATTACCATATAAACGGTTTTATAATTAAATTATTACCATATAAACGGTTTTACGTTTTCTAACTAACTCATTCACACAATAGAATAATATACACTAGATTAACGACTGAAGATACAGAATTCCACGGAAAAGAGTATTTAATAAATTGATTAATTGTAGCACTCTGAATGTGAACAATGGTAAGAGATCGATAGGGTTCTACATATTTCACTTTCTTCATTTAACCGATATTACTTTTGTAAATTGACATGAAAGACCCTAGTCATTCGGAAAACATTAGCAACAAAACCAGAGGTCAAAGAAAGTTCTTTGACTTTACATTATAAGGAGGTGTTTGATTTTTTTTATGTGTAGAATTTCATTGAATATTGCCATAACTATTAAATAGACCTACCATAGAAATCTTAATAACAAGACATTAATAAGATAGGTGTATCTATAATATATACACAAGAAAAAACAAATATGAATTTGTTTTGGAGTGTAATTTCTTAGGCAGCGATTTGATACTTTTTTACGACGAGAAATAAATTTGAAACTTTAATGTTACGTGTTAATTTGTACATAATATATATGTCATATCCAGCATATCCGAAATATATGTATTTTTTACGAGTTCTTTAGTTTGAAACACAAATAAGCTTATCATAAAAATTATGAAATTCAAAAGAGCTTCGCTCAAAATAGTCAGATTCTTAATGTTCATGCTTAGGTAGCTCACGAAGGCGGCCTATTATACAGAAAATTTAAAATTAGCATCAACCATAGCAAAGACAAAGAGTTTCAAAGTGAAATTCTTTGTCAAACGTTATCGGAGTAACAAATGGGGCTAATTATTAGCAATTAGCAGGGTTGCATGAGGTCTGCACGGGGCGGTCTGTATCAGGTACGGCTACGGATTCCTAGTAAACTAGGAAGTGTCGTCACCCGACTAACCTAAAGTTGTCTTTTGCTATCTTTATTTCGTGGCTACGATGTGTTTTTTTTAAATAAGTAAATAATTACAATCACAATAATTTTTTTTTATTATTGAAATTTATACTATAACCTACTAAGGATAAAGTATAAATTTAATTATAAACGTGAAAGTTTGTGAGGATGTGTGAATGTTTGTTGCTCTTGTAGGTTATTACAGTAGAACTGATTTAAATGAAACTTAACACTAATATAACATCGAAAATAGTGTGCTAAACATACATTTAAACTTGGTACTTTATTTTACATACATTTAATAATACACCTAACCGCATACAAAGCCATGTATGGGTCAAAAGCTTATGTTTTCTAGCTTGTGAAGAACTAGATCTTTAAAATAAATTATTATTATTAGAATAAATGTGTTTATCGTTAATCCGAATGTAAATAATTTCATATGTTCATTGACACCTGTGTACTATATTTGAGGTTATTTGTAACGCATGCCTATGGCCGTTATGAGAAAAAAAAAGTATAACTTATAGCATTCAAAATAAATACTTAATGGTAAGTAAAACGTATAAAAAATATGACTATATGCTTATAACCTCTAAAATACGAAACTAGTTTGTTTATTTTAATGTCTCGCTTTTTTTCGCATTCTTATGTGTCTTATTTCCAATCTGGAATATTAGGCTTCCTATGCGTTACTTTAAAAATATAGCTGTCATATGTGGCTTCATACGCGTTCAAGGTTATTGCTAGCTTATTTCAGAAAGATCCAAGCACATTTCTTCAAACAGTGACGATGAGGTTGAACTATACTTTATTCGCCAACCTCAAATTAAACATTGTTATTCCTGACACGGAACCTGATTTTTTTATGCATCTACATCTAAAGATAAGAGCAAAAAACCTAAAAATTCACAAGTTATTCAGAAACCAGAAAAGTTCTGTTTTTTTTTCATTAAAGGAAATAAGGTACCACAGACAGGCAAAAACATAAATCACTTATAATACCCCGTCGCGACGAAGAACAAAATTAAATCTTGTGATGCTTTTTGTAAATAGATCGAAATAGCTCATCAGGTCATCCAGATTAGCTTGGGATAAAGATAACGATGCAACGTATCGTTTATATACAGCGCATAACGAAATCTCGTATCTATATGCAAATATAATAAATAACATAGGGACTATAATATGTTATCTTATCGCTACACGAATAATGATAAAGATTCCAAACAAGTTTTGTGTTATAAAAGGAGTCAGAGCTAATTTACATCTATTTTATATTAATAATGAAAAATAAAGTTTAATAAAATAAAGAAGTAAGTAAAGATTGATTTACCAACTTAATAGAAAAACATCGTTAGACACCAAATGAACTAGCAGAGCGTTGGACAACACTGATGGTCTAACTCCAGGCTGGTAATAAAAATTTCAACTAAAATATTAAAGCTATTAAAACATTCGTAGGAAAACCTATAATAACATCGCATCCTAATATGCATCCCATTCTGTATTTTTATAAATAAAGTAGGGATATGATATAATTCCAAATAACCTCTTTATATCTACGTTAGTAAAATAACAGCTAAAGCAAATATAGAAAAACTATTTCGTATGATAATGATTTTCAAAGGAGAAAAGTAGGTAAGACACCTATTCTTAGTATTGCCACCTACAACTAATCTATTTGCAGCCACATTAGCACGGTCAACGAAACCTATTGCAAAATCTAAATTTAAGTATATAATACACGTAGTACGTACTTATCTCCGTGATAACACGCATTGAGATACTATTTTCTGGCTATTGCCCGTAACTCTTGCCACGTTTTGCACGACTCATGATGCGAAGCATCAGAGAGTGCTTTACGATCGAAAAATTTTTTTCGCTTCATTTCGGCGGCTATTTTTATTATTATAGCCTTGTTAGTTCACGGAATCAAGATATTTTGCATACTATTGTCGAGATAATTTAATGGAGATTAATTCCATACTTTTAAAAAATTGATTTACTGCAATAGAATTGGAAAAAAACACCAAAATAGGTCAAAAAAATTTCCTGTGTGTCATGTGTGAAACCCGAAAACACTCTAACTTGTGAAAAATCCATTATTTGAGTAAATTTTTTTTTTTTAAAATGCTTATCGACGATTGTAGGTCACTGAATGCGAATGATTAATTAATTCAGTGTAGTTTAATTGCAATTAATAAAAAACGAAAACTGCAAGACTGTATATCTATATATATCCATGTAAAATTAACATGGATGGTGATATATCTATATCTATAAATATTATGTACATTTACACAAAACAGGAAACAAGAAAACATTTTCGCATTTAAATTTTTCAATTAGTTTGGGTTAATTTACTAAATATTAAATTTATAATGGCTTCACTTTTACTAATGCTTACTTTTGACTTATAAATTGTATAAGAGATTGTTTAAGTATTACCTAGCAGATTGTGTTTATGAGTAGGTAATATTAGTACAAAGGATTGTATTACTATGAGGTACACACATTTGTTTACTATATATATATACATATATGTTTATTTTATTATATATATTTATTTATTTTATTAATTCTTATATTTGCACTGTCCCTCTTTCATGTTTTCTATTATTACTTTCACCAAGGGTTGTCTGTAAGAGATTGCTTTTGCAATAAGGCCACCTTTGCACACAACTGTATTTAACTTTTTTACTAATTTTTTTTAATTGTTTTTAATTTTCCTTTTTTTTTTTTTTTCTTGTGTGTTTCTTGTATTGTTTCTAAGTTTGTGCAATAAAGTATTATAAAAAAAAAGAGATAACAAATAACCAATAACAGTTTGGAAATGTGTTCCAACAGGTGGGTTTGCCCATTATAAACGTAGCAGGGCAGACGGGTTGGTGAGCGAAGTAGATGGTAGTAGTACAATTTAGCCCTTACAATATTAGTTTGTATTAGAGTAATAATAAACTAAGACTTAGGGTATCCAGCCATCACGCATTGCATAAAGCATTCATAGAATGGATAATAGTAGCAATATAGATAGCAAATAATAGTTGGCTTTCATTTTTACCGCTTTATTTGGCGGTTTATTTATCATTGATGTTGAGTAACTGCCAAAAAATTATTGACTATCATCTATAGTTTTATTTCAAAGCAAGCAATACTAAAAATGTAGTTAACAATATATAATAGATATTCTTTAAATTTTGATAACTTTTACCTACGCACAAAATTAACAGTCAAACCAAAATTTTAAATACATTTTAAATGATATATCGATACTTAACTTATAATAAACTGTAAATTATATACATTGAAGATATTTAAATTTTTTTTTGGAGGGCATTCTATAACCGATATTGAAAACTGATAACTACATTTTTTTCATTCTTGTCTGTCTGTCTGTCGCGCCTCACGCTAAAACTACTGAATGAATTCAAATAAAACTTCATACTATTTAGGTCATAATTCGAGGTAGGACATAGGATACTTTTGTGTCCCGAAATTCAGTTCAGTTGCTTTGGTAGAGGGGATAAAAGTGTTTGACGATTTATCACCATAACGCCGTCAAATGTTAACCGATTTTAAATAATTATTTTTGCACTAAATAGGTTGTACTACCAGTTTAGTTTTGTGCAAATTTCGTGAAGATCTGATGAATGTCATAGGACACAGAGGATATAACTCCTCAGCCGACAGCAGAAAATCCCCGTAATGAGTTGCCACATTTATGAGGACGATGCTAGGACAAAAAAAAAATTAGGAATTTTCTTGGTTAACTTTAAGCATACAAACCAACTAAAAATGCGATTTCTTCCTTTAACAATTACTATTATTTTTTAGTGATACGAGCTGAGACTGATGGATACCAAATTATCTTTCAAATTTCCAAAGACGGGCACCGTAAACTGACTTGGGCCAACGTTGCTTACCCAGCGCTATCGACCAATATGTAGTGCTGCTGTTAAGCCACACAAAAAAAAAAAAAAAAATATTAATGCAGTCAATTGCATGTATTTTCAGTAAGGCCAAACGGGAGTAGGCCCTCGGGACGAGCATTTACGATTGACAATGTTTACGTGATTGAAGGTATTAAATAAGAGATATATTACTCACCCACACCTCATGTCGTTTGTTTAAATATGTTGAAATACTATCTGTACTCAACATCATAGGTTTGTATGAAATAATTTTACGTTTGGTATCTGATTTATTGAGGTAAGTGTAAACTATGTACTAAGAAATACGCTGCATCCCGAAATTTACGTGGGCGAAACCGCAGAGCATATCTAGTACATAATAAAACTGTTTCCAGCGAATAAGATATTTTATATATAAGTATATTTTGAAAATATTCCAACAGATAAACGGTTGAATATTAAGTGAATGAACACAGTTTATTCACAAGGTACTACAAGATCCTTCTTCTGATGTCATAATTGAAACCTTTCATAAACTAGGGTGATTCTGTAAACCCTACTATATGTCTTTATCTGCCGACACCTATAAAAGTGTTTAATTGCTAAACTATATGTCTTCGTTCTAAGGACTCTCGTTAAATTTTCTAATTGAGAGAGAGCATTTGTCTCTATAACGCTAATTGGTAGCGCACCTCCCACTCGTTTTCTCGAAATCAAAACGGCAGTTCATATACATAGACAATGGACATTAACATGCGTGTTAAGATTTCACCGCTGCATACTTATTTGCAAAAGGGTATTAAATGCACTTTCGAGCAATGTTTATAACTAAATATATCACTAAATAAATACCAAAATGTTTAGCTATTAAAAATTCCTTAAAAAAATTTCACGCATGATTATCGATTTACTTAAAACCGATTTACCAATTTAGCTTAAAATCGATAATCTGGCAATTTGGCTATTGAAAATAATAAATAATCTACTATTAGAATTGGTATTTTATCCCTATTTGAATTTATTTTTATCCAAATACCTTTATTATATTTATATTTTTACTTGATGGTGTATGCCCAACTACCATAAAAACCAACGCGTTGAGTTTTGTAGCTTTGGTTCTTCGATGGATATCGTCATAGCTAATTATACAACAAGGAGCTACACTAACACTGAGCCATTGGATGCCACTGGAGCCAAGTGGCTCAAGTATCTGTGGCATTTCTTACAAAATATTTGCCGGTATACAAAATATTTCTTTTTTAATACCAAGATAGACTTGAGTCATGGAGATCACATTGGAATAATTGATGATCACAATAGTTTCCACAAAAATAACTACCTCCATATAAAGAACGACAATAATGTCTTACGTGGTCGTACATAGCTCATTAGGCATTCACATGAAGGCTTCACTTGATAAGGCTATAACGTATAACGTAAAAATTACGTAAAACAACTATTTACTTACTGGTAGATGTTTCTGCAACTGTGCCCGGGTTTTCTGATTACCTTTTAAAATGTACCTTTCAGTACGCATATACTGAAAGTGAGTAAGATAAAACGCTTATCATTCAATTGCACTGCTAGAGCTACCTTTATCCAAGTCACAGCGAATTTATGACTTTACTTTGGATTTTACCAGTTATCCAGGTGTTAGACATCACTTAAAATTCAGTGTTATCGGTCATTATACCTAACCACTGATAACTTTAATTAATTTTCTACCACACACACACACACGTCTTTTCTCTTTAACATGAGACGGATATTGAAGCCAACCTACTACATGGTTGACGGGATTATATTGTTAATAATGATATTATTAACGTGACCGATGGATCAGCGCTCCCCAAGCCCAAAGACACGGCCCATGCGTGTTCCGAGATGACGTATGACTTTGAAACATGGTAAATAACTTTGGGTTCGCAAAGGAAATAACACTTGAGCTTTATTTAGGTGGAGCTTTATGCTCTGATTATCTGTGATCAAATAAGAAATTAGGAGATCCGTTGTCTTAGTCAGAGTTACCGAAGTGTAGGTAACAATAAGTTGCGGAGCCGAAGTGGCAACGTATTAACATTTGGGTCTCCATTTGCAAACTCCCAGTTGATTTTTCCGTCCCTCGTAAGAAGACTACATGAAAGGAGTTGCAATATATAGCTGGTTACTACAGTTCAAAAACATGGTTACATGCAGTACAAAATCATGAAGTTTGCAAATCTCAATATTAACCTATGTCCATCCATGAATGCCAATTGGTTTATTTGATGACCTCTTGCAGAATACAGTAAGCTCTACATATTCAGCTAAAGCAGATCATGATAAACATCATTATTGAATTTTCACACATTCAAGATCTTCTATCTATATATATAAAAGAGAAAGTGTGTGGGTATGTGGCCGAAACGGCTGGACCGATTTCAATGAAACTATCAGGGCATAGATTCCCTGATAGTTTCATTGAAATCGGTTTGAATCGGATTGACCTGGCGAGTAATCCTGTAAAGTTTGGTGACGATCGAAGCACTCCTATTTTTGAACTGTCAAATACAGCTTTTATTTACTATTATTATATTCTATTGTTGGGTCACCCGCTCGAGAAGAGAATAGAAGAGAATGAATACGGAGAGAAATAAATGATTTAATATATTATGAGACTTAAATTAAATATTTAATGAGCCCGGCGAAGCGGGCTGGCTGGGTACGCTAGTTTGAAATAAAAGTCAAACGAAACCTCTGCTACCAATTCATAGAATAACTGTCAAAATTGTGTAAATAGTTACCGTCGAAGTCGATATAAACTTATACGATGCACGATGATTAGTTAGGGGAAGTGTAGCTAGCTTATATCTAGTCACGTACGGAAGAGTGCTTGAGTTTATAGTGCCTTTGTTTGGTTAGTCTTGTAGGTAGAGGCACTTTAGCAACGAAGCATTTTCGAGCCCACAAAACTAAATGTTATTTCTCGTTGATATAGAGTTGACTTTTATGTACCCAGTCTCATTAAAAATTCGGAACCGTTATCATCATCAGCCAAAATTATAACAGGTCTCTTTCGCATAACACACCAACCTTAGTAAAACTAAGACCGTATTCCGTCGCCTAACTAATACTAAAGTCAAATAATTATTTATTTTAAATTTGCATATTGGATCGACGAAAAGAAAGTGACTTAAATAATAACTAATACGTATAGTATTTGTAGCATTCAGGCTTTTAAAAAAACATGACCTACTTTTTGTACGCTATGTTCTTAGCAAATCCCATTAAATCGAAAAAAATTTGGGTTGCATCTGTCTAACAATCCGTCTGTTCTCTAATCTCTATAAACATACACTTACACAGTCTCTACACTCTCTAAAATGACAGGTTGATTATTTAGTACAGCAATTCTATCCCTCTGGAAAATAATGGTAAGTACATTGTTAACTTTAGTTGAGATAATAACACTGGTCTGCAAAAAAAAATTTTTTTTCTCCTTCTTGTTTTCATGCATGAATTCTTCATATTTTGTGCTCTAAACACGGAATCTGACATACAATTAAGTACCACACGTAGATTTCCAATATAACATTTATTTAATGAACAAATAATATTATTAAAACATCAATTATTAAAACGAAATGAATAAATATTACAGTCTAAGTTTTATATTGAAAAATCCTAAATTATAGTCACAAAATGAACAATGAACAAAATGAATCGGTCAGCTATCTCATTATATGGTGAGAAAATTTGTTATTTTGTAGTTTTTTTCCTTTTCAATTTTTCTAACTTATTTTGTACATACACTGTTTGTATATACACTATTTGTAACATTGACGCGGAAAATAATCCCCAAATTTAAAAAAAAAAAATCATAGAAAAAAACCTAGACGTGATGGAAAAAATCGGCCAACTGGGATAGATTCAGAACATTTGAATCGTCATATTTATGTCAAAAATTTTAAAGGAGGATTTCAAGGCAGACCAGTGTAATTATAAATAAGTAACTTAATTTACACCAGATATTTTTTAAATATGTAATAAAAAAAATAAGTAGTAAACTTCAAAAATAACTTTTTAACATTTTTTGATACCTACGTAACTCTACCTTTCTAATTCTTAAGAGATATTAAAATATTTTTCTGCCCTACTCATTATAAATTGTTAAGGTTTTCCTTAACAAGGTTGCTCGTATAATGAACCCTTTGATCAACGACATAGAATTAATTAATAGTAAGCACTACTCTCTCTCCTGTTTCAGTTTCTTGGGGGTGGAATTCTTAATAATTAATACCTACGTCTACATACGTAACCTATTCAAACCTATCTACATGCCCGCCAAATCATTTTGGATTCGATAAATATAAAAAGCCTTTATTTTTATTTAAAGTGTGGACGAAAAATCTACGCATATAAAAACAAGAGTTTTTACATGCGTAGATTGCTATTTCGTCCATTTAAAGAAAATGCATGAAAGTGTCTTCATGGCATCCGTCTCACACTAATTTACGAGTAATCTCGAGTCTCACGATTCTCGTCCATAGTGAAATGGTCGTATTGAGGATATCTCAATGAACTTTATAAGATATATGTATTTATATATACCAGTTTGCTCAAAAGGTAATTTAGCACTGACAAATTGATAAGTTTAATCAATGCTTTTCGAACTGGTGGTAGAGTCTCTACCAACAGACTGACGTGACTTAAAATAAATAAAAGTTGTAGTTTAATGAAAATTCCAACTTTTATTTATTTTAAATTTATAACATAAATTATGTCTTGTTTTTGAGGTGCCGGCCGTGTCCTCACGTAGATTGTCAATCCTAGGGGCAATTTAAACTTTTGAGACCGCTGCTCTAAATAATTTGTCGTAAAATGTTCTAAAGCTATTATAAAATATCAAATCAACAAAGTCAATCAGTAACCTTTAAATAAGTTGCTTATATATATGCTCAGCGTACGTTTGAAACAGACTATGAATCGGATTTGAATTATCATAAATATAGTTCAACGGATACATACCACGATAATATTTTACTTCTAACCACGAAAATCTTAGTTTAAAATCTTTGATTTCAAATCTTGTTGCATTTTGTTGCCTTATTTAATTCTTCCCACATTGCCATTTCTGATAATTTGCTATGATTGTTACTTGCACAAAAATATAAATAGGTAGGTACAAATGTGATCATGAAAACAAAATAAAGCACCATGAGGCATTTTCTTTCAGTCACCTAATTTTGTGTGACCGGTTTTATTTTCTGTATTCGCATTTTAACTTAAGTAGCTACAAAATATTGTTTGTTATGCCTCTTACCTGTGTTATGTTTGTCTTCGAGCTTCTTTTCGTTAGACGGAGAGTTATTGACGTCCGCCATGCTTTCACTTTCACCTGCGAAATAAAATTATTTCTGCAATACAGTACCTATAGCAAGGATAAAAGGAAAAGGTGACTGACTAACTGACTGATCTACTAACGCAAAGCTTAAGCTGAAAAATGGCATACAGATAACTAGAGAACCGTTTTTTCATCCCTAATCAGGGTTTAAAAATTCATTGAAAATCGTTTTCGAATAAGAGGCATAGTCAATAGTTAAAAATTGCTTAAAATGTTATCGCTTAGGGTCTTCAAATAACTGAATTATTAAAAAATAGCATAACTACCTACCTACCTTTTTGTTACAACGGGCTTTTGAACACTTATAAATATAGTTTTAATTCAATATGAACTGTCCCAGCCGACAATTTTTATTTTTACATATATTATGCTTACGTATTTTGGGGGAACATTTTGCAAGATGGGTACCTACCTTCCTATATTTAAGCAAAAGCACAAATATGTTGGTGTATAACTATTTTTAACTAAATAGGAAAACACAGCCACTTCTCTTTAACTCTCACTGTTATAAATATAAATACAACCCATCGAGTTAATTTTTGGTTGCTTAAAATAAGAATCTACCAACAAAAACCAAAATAAAATAAAATTACTTTTAACATTGTGGCATGTATCGACAGCACAACAGTAATTCTTGTATCACAACAGTTTTAGGTATTTGTTTGTATTGAAAAATAAGCAACAACAAAAAAAACCTACTTCTGCAGCGTAAAACATGCCCCAGAACCGGCTTGGTATGTACCTAATACAAAAACAACATCATAATATCTCAATCTATACAATCTCTTTTCAATCTCATTTCAATCACAATCTATCAAATCTTTGTTTTGACGAAAATGGTAACAAACATACTTAAAAACAAACAAACAACCCCGTTCCATTGTAGTGTTAATTTCATGTAGATAACTATCTACGATCACATTATGTTCTACTGAAGGTTGAAGTATGCATAACATATTAATACGCATATTCTAAGGACTTAAAAATCCATTCAGAAACTATTGGAGTTGTTAATTGCCAAGTCTTTTGTATCATACATTGTAGGGGACATCCATTCACACAGAAAATAATGCTCTATTTTTAATAATTCGTTTTGTATAAGTACGTTTGTACTTACTTGTATAATATGCGAATATATGCCGGTACGTTATCACTAATCAGTACACTCACAGATATACACAGCCTAACAACAGGGGAAAGCGCACTCGCGAGTGAGATTTGAATACTGCGCCGTCAAACAACTTCTATGGAACTAGTTGTGTCGGAAAGCGTAGTGTTGCCAGGCCGTTTGTTTAATTTCCCGTGATCCTTAATAAAATATCCTGTATTACAGATCATAATATATTTTTCGTACATACGTCTTGAAATAATGTAGGCTATCTACTTAATATAAATAGAATACCATCCGACTTATCCAACGATAAGACATTTTGTTTGTTCTTTTTTGGTATGTTGTTATTGGAGATAATTATTACGATTTGATTTGAACCAATACACTACTACACTACACTATGTTCCTGGCTTATGCCTGTAAGCACAATTATTTGGATGTCAAATATTTATTTTTGGACGAGAGCCTTTCACCATGCTGACAAAAACGTGCCACCAAGAGATTGGATTGCCTACCGGTAAGATGCGACGTCGAAACGATTAACGAGTATGAGTTTAATACCACCAGGGCTAGCTTGTAGTGGAATAAAAAAATCCAATGTGGCGGTTCAGACGTAGCCACATAATCATAGTGAGCCAGAATTCAATATCCCTTTCATAGGATTTAAATAAAATTGCTTGATAGTTATAAAGTTCAATATGTATTATTAAAGTAGGTATACAGTTTTAAATATAACTGTTATAGTGTTGCAAACGTACGAAAATAGTTTTTCCTAACTTTTCGATATTGCACAACAAATATGTTTCGATGTTTTGGTTGAGTTATTATCTTCTTATGAGTAACCTAGTATAGAGTATGTTTAATATTGACTTTTGAGTAAATAATTGCTAAATTTACTAACATTTTAGCAGCGTTCTTCTTACAATAAATTAACACCAATCAGGGTAAATGTCCCGCGTCGGCCACACCACATTACAGCTTCACGTCGAGGGCATATTATCCGAAGTTATCCGAACGCACCCGATCGCTCTTATTGATGCCGCCAAAACATTTTCCGCGCCATTTTCCCGGCCCGAGAGTGGGAGATCATTTGGGAAATTGCGAGTCTGCGGAAATTAATCTACAGGCGCACATTATGACACCTGCAGATATAACATACAGTTACAATGCAAATTAAGACTGGTGGTTTTCGCAGTTCGGTATTATTTTTTGGGCACTTTTTGGAATATTGACTATGATCTGCGATTATGGATAAGTGATAAAAGCGCATTTAACCTGGAATCTCAACGAATATATTATGCCCTAATTGTATGATGAGATATCCCATACCTCGTAATCAACATTGCGAAATACGAGAAAGCGCTTTTGCTAATTTTATAACCAGGCTGACAATAATTCAGCTGGATTTTCATTAAACTGGTCATGAGCAAGTTATTCTCCTTTAAACTTATAAGTTAATAGTTCCGCTAGTTTGTTTACAAAATAACTTACGTGGTATGGTTTCTAATGGCCCCAAACGATAATTTTATACATAAAATAAACTAGTTTATTAATTCAAAACCAGGATAGGTGGAAGAGGTAATTAAAAAATAGCACTTTATATATATTTCATTAGTACCGTGCAATTTTTTGGACCATTAAGTTTCCTATGTAAATTCCTCCAAACGTGATTTTTTAAATATTTATTATTTATTGTTTAAGCTTTTTGCTTTTATACCTCAATCTTTTGCTGTGCTACTGAGACACAGAGGACAGGAGGAAAGGACACTTTGGAATTTATATCTAATATTAATATTAATAGGAATAGCTAGCCGGATCGACTCTAAGTGCTCGCGATTCTTGGGAAATTATAATTTTCACAAAATTTATGTTACATTTCAAATAAGTTACATTAAATTATTTTTAAATGAAAACAGCAACTATGTGTCATATCCTAATATCTAATCTTATCTTACAACGACTTAGGTACATGAATTTACCTAATAAAGCGTCGATAACGCGTTTGCATAATATGCAAGCAGCACAAAGACCCCGTTTTCCTGTCGTGTGTGTACGGTTTATCCAGGTGCTATTAACGTATTACAAAAACTCTTGAATATAAAACACATATTGCATTAAATATTAAGGAGATAGCCAAGTGTTTATTTATATTTATTTGTTTATTTAATATCACTAGATTAAACGGTGAAGATACACCGTGAAGAAACCTGCATGAAACATTATAGAAAACTCAGGTTCTCCATAATGTTCTCAAGGGCAGTCTGTAAACCATGTCTAAACCATTCTGACGGCCGATTGGCGCAGTGGGCAGCGACCCTGCTTGCTGAGCCAAGGCCGTGGGTTCGATTCCCACAACTGGACAATGTTTGTGTGATGAACATGAATGTTTTTCAGTGTCTGGGTGTTTATCTATATATTATAAGTATTTATGTATATTATTCATATAATTATTCATCAGCCATCTTAGTACCCATAACACAAGCTATGCTTACTTTGGGGCTAGATGGCGATGTGTGTATTGTCGTAGTATATTTATTTATTTATTTAATTATTTATTTTATTCTAATTCTTAGTAGACCCTTTACCCTGTAGTGGGTATGTAAATGCTGGTTATGTGGGCAAACAAATCTAATACCCTTGTTTGTCGTATTAAACGGTAGTGTACTTTTTTGGCCGCGTTTGGTGTCCTTATGGCTTTAGTTTTAAGTTTACAAAGCAGTTATCACCGTCGTCTCACAAGAATGTAGAAAAAGAAAAAGACACTAGAAGTGGCCATTAAATAGCCACATTAGAATCTTCAGAAGTTGTATTTGATTTCCTATATATTTTTATAAAATCTATTTGTCTTGCTAAGAATTTGGGTCAGAAGGTATCTCATAACACACATTAGGTACTCCTTGCCCAGCAGTTGGCAAAAATTAATGTTGACCACTACCGTACTCCGGAGAGCACATTAAGCCGTCTGTCCCGTTTATTATTGCATGTGAATAATTAACTTCCCCCAACCCGCATTAAAATTGCTTGGAGGTCTGAGCTTATAATACCTTTCTCTCCTATAGCAGGCGTTAATAGGCGAAATGATAATTATGAAGATTAAGCACATGAACCGTAACGGAAGCGAGATATTTCCGGTAATATTTGAATAATATTTCCTATGAAACATGTCATACTGTCTATGTTTTATACAAATAACGATCAAGAATAACGAAAAATTCCATCTGTAAACACTTTCTCGCGGATATCAACATGCTGGTAAAAAAGGGTGTAAGAATGAAATTTCAGCCTTTATTTTATGACTGGCGCACAAGGACTGTCCCATTTCTATCTATCATATTGACGCTTAGTTATCCATATATTTTTCATCTTCCTACCTATCTTTCGTTTTTTTTTGGGAGCATTTGAATTCAATTTCATCGTCAGATCATCTCGAGGTTCGAGCTCGTGGACATAATAGCCAGCTTGGCATCGATCTTACCATAGGCGGTCCTCAAACGTATTTCGCTGTGCGTCAGTCAGAGTCACCACTCTACGCAACTAGCTCTACTGCAACATTCTGACTCCAACGTTCATCGCTCCTACACGACCAGCGTAACCTGGCAATTACCATTTCAACTTGCTCATGATTTTGTCTATGTGAGCGTGAAATCTTCATTTGGAATGTTATTCTTCAGGAACATTCTTAACAAAGTATTCTTCATTTTGTTGATGTATGGGCATAATTATAAAAATGAAATAGCCTAAAATAACCAATTAGTTAGCTAGTTTCAATTAATATAGTATTAAAGCTCCCTATTTTTTTCTCCAGATAGATTTCGACGCAAAAGAAGGAAGGATCGATCGTTTTAATAGTTTATTATAAAATAATTTACGGTTTTTTTTCATATTTTGTCATATAAACGTACTTATAAATAATAATAAATTTAAAAACACGTACAACGTGCGTTCACAGTACTTTCTTTAATCTTACTTTATTATAAAGTCATAAACATATTGTACAAAATGTATATATTTGATGTTTCGTATAAAAAGGGGTGTTTCGTAAGATGTTATTTACGAGGGTATGCCGTAAGATGTAGTCTACGGTGGATGTTCTTGGCTGAAGCTGGCATGACGGCCGCGGATAGGCTTCGAGGGAGTCTAGCCCTCCGCAGGCGCTGCAGGCGCTGCTTCCGCCTCCGCCGGTGCCGCTTTCGCCACTTTTTGAGGGCCCTGCCAACCCGCAACCATTTTTTTGAGGAAAGCTGTAAATTAGGGAACCAATATGAGTGCCTGGTATAGCATTCTAATCTTTCTGACAAAAAAGTTACAACATTTACACTCTTAAGCAGGATCAGTCTGCTTAAAAGTTTTTATCTAGTAGAAGCAGTACATTTTAGTATTTCTTTTATAAAGTATCTGTGAGATGTCATTACCCCTGGATTCGCATACAAGTATTCAAGCAGCAGGCCAACTTTGTGATTTAGCTACACTTTTTCTTATGTAATTAAAACTACGTGCTTTATTATTCGACCAAATACTCATCAGATCGGTTAAATTGTTTTTACGTAATCGATGGAACTCCATCTGAGGCAATATCATCTCACTGCTCCAGACACTGTCGCACATCGTGATATATGAAATAATATTAAAAATGTAAGTATTTTTCTTAACTTATATAGGTTCAGACATTATTGTAGACAAAGAAAGCATTAAACACGAAAAGTACAGATAGAATAAAAAACGTTGACACGACAAACGCATAGAAGAATTTCTGGAAATAAAACAAAGACAGTTGTAAGTGAAAATTAAGCTTGCGTAAGCGGCAACATTTATGAGCATATCAGCGTCACTATTGTATTCCACTTACGATCTTATAGCTAAAGATATGACGACAATTGAAGTCCTCTACGCCATCACCTTCTTCAGGAATGCTGTAAATGGAGAATCGGTAAAACAAGGGTTCACACACACAAACCAATTGCTAACTACTGTAAAATATTGCATCGGTCTATAAAGATGCATATAGGATATTAAATTGTGCAAGGGATCTTTTCTACAGTGGGCAGATGTATAATTAAATGAGTGCAGTTTGCCTGCAGTCTCAAGATCAATAAAATCTAAAAGAAGGGATTGTCTACGGGATAACTATATCTATTAAAAAACCTAATGCATGCATTTTCTTTGGTTTCACTACTCACATTGGCATAGCTAGAAGTATGTCTAAAATTCTAAAGGCCCCCAAAATTTTATCTACCGTTTTGGTGAATCCATTAATTTTTTTCAATCAAAAAGGAATACAAAAACATTGATGTATTCGCGTCGTATTGGTGCAGTTACGAAATTATGTAAAAATATATATATTAATAAGCCCTTTATTTGTTATAATCGGATCTACAAGATCATCCCAAAAAAAATTATCTACTAGCTACGCCATTGGATACAAAGCTGTTGTAATTATAAATAAATTAAATGAGATGCTATTGGGAAAAATCTGATGGTGTACATCATTCTATGAAAAGGAATAGGAAATTTATATATATACGCTCGTCTAAAATCGCATTGTTGTGATGTGTTTTGAAGTTAGGAAACTTTTTAAACAAATATGCTTATCTTTATTATACTTACATGCATATGGGATCATGCCATCTTCATCTTCAGGGTCCATGCAGTCCTTTACGACTTCGGCTACTTCTTTATCTTCAAGTTTCTCACCTTTAAACGATATATTTGCTATTACTTTTATGACTAATCAGCTAATCGTAGAAATTTTTATTTCAAATCTTTTAATATGTATATCATAAAATAGACACAGCTTGGCTGAGATATCTGCCAATGTTTAATGAATATTGGCAGAAATATAAACGAGAATCACTTTCAGCTTCCATACTCAAATAACTTAATGATTTATATATACTCGACATTTATAGATACCTCTAGCTCTACCTGCATTTGAAATAATATGGCTGATCGCCAAATATCTATTCTAGTGAAAGTGGTTCGTCCACTTTAAATAAAATACTAGTGGGATGCTTCTTAATTGTGCACAAGAAATAAAATTTATACAAAAGAACGAAATTCATCTTTGTAAGAATTTTTTTAAGCACGAAACAAATAATAAAATTGGTCTTCAAAAATAAAATTTAAAAAAGGCTTTGCTATTAGTCTTTTAAAACTTTAGATATAATTATCCAACCTTTTATAATATTATTAAAATCGGATCATAAGAGGCCGGATAAAAGAAAGTCAAGAAGGGCCTTTTTAATTATCACTTTGCGTATCAGAAACTAGGAAAAGAGCGCTTCGTGTGGGCCTATGGGATATCAACTAATAGCATAGATCATTAATCACTATAATGCCCGCGGTTTTACGGTCAACGAGAAAGGAAAGCGAATCGATCTTGAGCACACTCTAAAATAAATCTAAAAAAAATGGCGATAGATGATGGTGGCGATGTTCCAGGATTTTTTAAATAGACTCAGTAAAATAAATACGTTCAAAAAAAATCTAACCTAAGGCAAGAAGCGTGTGTGTAAGTTCAGCTCCGAGCATGAGACCGTTCTCGGCCTTGTCGTAGAGTTTCAAACATTCCAAGAAGTCTTCGTAGCCACCCTGGTCTTTGTCTTTCTTGCATTGGCTGTAGATGGGAAGGAACTCTTCAAGCTGCAAGAAATAAACATACTATGATACTGTTTGCGCCCAGGAAATATTTGTAGCATTATTGCGCTACACCTACTGATAGCCGCCTAAACATAGGAAATTGTCTGTGTAGGAAAAATAATATATTTTCCATAAAGAAGATTCCTTTGTTAATTTATTAGCCTCCAAGGCTAATAAATTAAGGGAACATTTTTTTATTATTATATTAAAATTATAGACACTTCATTACTTTCAACAGCACATTCTTTAGATACTTTCACACAATTCATTTGGTATTTTAATAAATAATAAAGTATAAAGGACTCCAGTAATCTTCTTCAATAGCAAGTCATATTTCAACTCTTGCACATAGAGTTGGAAAAATCGATCTCTATTTAGCCGTATTGCAAACAAAATAAAGTTCAAACGAAATTTTGAATGCCATTGTTACAAGAAATGCAACTTGTATCATTGGTAATTCTAAATTGTACGGAAAATGGATTTAAACCCAACATCTGTTTTATCCATAAGAAATAAGTAATAGGCCAGTCGAAATCTTTTTTTTAACACTTATGTTGCACCAAGGTAAAAATTTACAAACATATACAACATATTATATGAAATCATAAATAAAAATTCGTGTAATTTAAGTCTGAAAGCACAAAATTGTTACACACTATTTTGACCTTACTTCAGATAAGGAAGTCAGGTATTACCGAAAAAATTGGGCAAGAAACTCAACTGTAGTATTTTACAGAATCCACATTATTAGATCGAACAGCGTCTGCCATGTTAACTAGGTATGTTATTGTTAGATCCGGAGACTTCTAAGCCTATTCTGTGTCATTAAACAAAATATCAAAAAATTTGGCAAACTCGACTTAATGTTTTCGAGAAACATTTTGTTTTTTTTAATAGTAATAATTGGTGAACCAAGCACATTTTAAACCATCGTCCATGAAAAGAGAAAATTCGCAGGGCATGCAACATGCCGCCCTGTGTCCATTAGCCTGAGGCATAGTTGTTAAAACTTTGGTGATAACCTCGCCACCCACGCCCTTCAGACCCGAACACAGAAATTTTAAAATTCTACTTAGCGGCAGAAATAAGCATGCTGCGAGTACTTAAATAAAAGCTCGACTACTATAAAATTCTAATACTCGCAATGATGAAAATGTCGTACCGATAGCTTCTTCTCGCCCTTCTTCTTGGTGCCTCCAAGTTTTTCAATAGTGGCCAGTGTTGGGTTCGAGTTGAGTGCCCTCAGGATGTCGCCCACGTTGAAGGCATCGACCTTGCCGCTGCCGTCGAAGTCGTAGATTGAGAAGGCAAAGGATGCCCCTGATGAATATAATATATAGTTAGCAAATTGTTTATTAATTGGTTAAACTTCGAATCATCATCGTCATCAGCCTATTAGCATCCTACTGCTGGACAAAGGCCTCCTCTTAATAGAAAAGGGGATTCTAGAGCATACACCCATCACTCTGCTCCAAAGCGGGTTGGTGGGCTATAACCGGCGACCGGCCGCATAACGTGCTCTTTGAAAGATGGAGGATGGGACCAATTTCCTAATAACAAAAGGCTTAACTCCAACTGTCCGACATGTCACGATCGTTGATCGCGGTTTTTTTTGTTTACGTTAGGTATGCTTATCGAGAGTATTAATGTATTTTTTTAAGTTTTGAAGATTTATGTATTATTTACCTATGTCGTCTTTCAAGATCAATATTTTTAGTTGTTGTTTTTGGTAATTTATCGAGCTGAAATATTAACTTACAAGTAAAGTTTACACCAGTGCCCCGAATCTGTTATTACAATATTTATGGTAATTTATGTCTTAATACACAAACATAATGTTTTTAATGCGCATTATTGTTTACCAACAACAACAACAATTACTACGCATATAATTTGAATGACCTACAATTTTCAAGATCCTTTCGTAATAAAATTCCAAAGAACTCTTCAAACAATAATCAATCATCATCCAATTATTTTTATTTACTTAATAACTCAATCATATAGTAGTAGTCGCTCGAAGCTTTTAAGTTAAAAATTATGTCTACTAAATGCGTACATAACACATTTGCCCTTCTATTTGAATAAAGAAATATTTGTCTTTGATAACGTATTATTAGCTTCAATCAATTTGCACATCCAGTTTACATTTAAGAAAAATTAAAATTTTCTTTCCATGGTTCAGATAACGCGGTGGGCGGACGTGGGCAATACCGTCATACCTTTGCCTTCACAAGTTTAGATTTGTACTCAGTGACTCACGAGTGAAGTGTCTAATTATAAACCGATTGTTACAGTGTTCCAATTCCGATAACTTTTTTCTAAAATAAGCCGTCTGCCTCGACTTAAAGTTGAACCGACGCCCGACGTAAATAAAACAAAACATTTTTGTTTAAATAAATTGTCTCCGATAAAAAATCTTTCCTCAAAAGCATGCTTAATGCGGACATTGAAATATTAAGCCAAAGTTAATGGTACTTTAAATTGATTGACCTTGATATTGACAGCCAAGTCGTATTCTGCACACGAGTTATTTATGAAGCCAAAAAATAAAACGCGAAAAAGAGAAATTACCAAGTGTATTGCTTTCGAGTTTTTCATAAATAAATGAAAAAGACGTACGTATTTTTTTTAATAAATGACGACGTCATGCTTGCTCGCCTACTGCCTTGTAAAATAATAGGCAAAGTTCTTTCAGTGAAATTCGAGCGGAGTTTCTCTGTTTGGGCGGGCGGTAAAGTTAGATCACGTGACGCAATAGTTTAATTTTGGAACGCTGCGTTTGCGCATAGCGCGCGCACCACTGCCGCACGAGTATCATCTCTTAGCAGCGCGAACCTTTTATGAGAATCGCGCTATACTTAGAATTACGATTATATTTCCCTGTTATGTTATTCATTATTTAGTGTATACATGCGTAGGTTAACAAACAGTAATCCGTTGAAGTATAGAATATTAACAAAAAAAATGGTTTCTTCTTCTCTTCAACTTGTTGAAGACCATCATCATCTTATATCCAATGTACGTCTACTGCTGGACATAGGTCTTTTGTAGGGAGTCCGAAATGCCATTGCGAAATAACAATTAATTTTTCAACATAATTTATTTGAATTATCAAACGATTATGTTTTATACACATATTTTGTAAATAAAATATTAAAATTGGAAAAAAAAACTCACTTTCAACGTCGTTCTTGCTGAGGTCGCTCTGAAATTTACCAAAAATATTTTGTTACTCTCATATTACAATATAAATTGTGTAGGTAGATGGTACAAGGGAATTATTGGTTGTTACATCAACACTGTAAATCAATTTTATGTCTCTTCATTTTGCATTCAACTGCGGCATTACACTTTACTATGCACATTCACTGTTTTCTATACTTTTTATTTTACTGCAAATTAATAGAGGAGTCGTTTCCGGTCTGCGGAATATATGACATCGTGTTAACGCAAATTGTAATCACTTTTGTATTTTTAATCCGTTTTAACACTGAATCCTTCCTTGTCACAATTTAGATCTAACTCACCATTTTGTGTGGTGTTAGGTGGTTCCCTCCCGGTCTTCACTGGCAGACGTTCAGACAAGAAGTGGGGCTTGAGCACTTTTCGCTGGACTGTTTTAACTGACTCAGATGGCGCTCTCGTATGGATATTTGAGATTTAGCCCAGGAATCTGCAACCGTTCTATTTTCGGCGGAGTTGAACCGTGCCGACGGCATCCTCAGACAATCTACGTACGCTAAGGCGTGAGTGAGACGAAAAGCATTTCTCAACGTCAACTAAGGGTAACAAGAAAACGGACAGACCCGACTATGAATCCACATTAACGTCTTACTATTTCGATCCAATCTCTCTTGTATATAATATGCATGAAGAATCTAAGGTGTCGGAGCATGGGCATGCCTACGTGTGACAATATAAATGAGTCGTGCCGTACTAAATACAGAAAAATGAAATAAAAAGTAAATTAGAATTTTATTAACAAAACAGAAATCTGAAATTAAACTAAAGATTAAAGTTCATCATTTTCATTTAAACTCATTTTTAAGTCAAACTCCTTCCAGCGAGATGAGTGAACGAGGGCCTCATTAACCGTATTGAATTTCCAAACCAAAGACGAGGACGGAGACGGTGTTCGTAAATGCCGGTGGTCCAACAGACTTGCGGCTCTACGTCGTGCATCCGGCGATAGTGGGTATATACCGCGGATCGAGCCAGGTGCACGTGGAACCTGAAATATTCCATCAATATAAGAGGGCCTTAACACCCCATGATTTTCAGTAATATAAGGGGTTTGTTTGTGCATTTGCAATTGCAAGCATATTGCAATTAATACCTATTAGTTTACAGGTCCGCTAACTGCAAGCAAACTACGGTGCTACTTTATTGAACCTCAGTCGAGGTTACGTAGGCTTCAAGGGCAAAATATGTGATTAGTTATTTTTTAAAGCTAAAGAATCATTCCAAAAATATTGTATGATTTACTGTTTCATGCTAAGGTGATCCTTAATCATATATATTAACGAATTAGGTCGATCTTCTTCGTTTTAATGCGGTTTAAATATGGACTGGCTTATACCTTATTTAGTTTACTTCAACTAAATAACATCACTGTAACATATAGAAAACACAAAGGTACCTTTCGTCTACCAGGCATCTTACGTCGCCACCACCACCCTCTAAAGCACGATAACAGCCTAGCTCCTTGGATTCGACATCGGTGTACAAGACTGCTCTTTTGAGAACCAGCCACCGAAGTTGGCATCGCAACAGTAGCTAACTTTTTTTTTACCTTTAAGAAACAATGAAATTGCTGCGTTACCAAGATTTATTGGTTGACGTGTACTTTTTTAAAAACAAAACGACGTAATTGTGTAATAAAATGAGTATACAGGATTAATATAACTAGCCAGGCTTCAAGGCGTCAGTTTTTCCAAGTGTCTGTACTTAGCACAAGTAGAAAGATTTGATTGTGACCGCTCCATCAAATACCAAATATGAGATTCATACCAATACGAGAGATGATCAAAATGTGAGATACATATTATTTTAACTTATATTAAGCGTAATTCTGTTAAAAGACAACAATGTTTTAAACTTAGTTTACCCGGCTTGGTTCTATATTTTCAGACGATGTATTAGCCGCTAAGAGTTCCACTTCTTGCATTGGTAATGTCTTCGGGTCCTGCAGAATAGGCTCATCGTCTTCCGAATAATGTTCGTAATCGCCTAATTGAAGAGCAAAAATGTATGATAATTGTCCAATTCTACTAACTTTATGACAAAAGACCACGATAGATGTTTATACTTACGGTTTAATGTCAAATAAGCGTTTTCATAAAAAGCTACCTCATCGTCATATTTTTTAGTTTCGTTGTCAATCTAAAAGTAATTTAATAAATTGAATTACATAATCTAGTAAACCAGGGTATTATATACCAATTTTTGATTATGATAATATAATGCACCTAGCATCCAGCATCTCATTTACTCTGAGTATCTACTTTCAATATTTTTCAAAACATTTTATAACTAAATACCTCAGCTAACTCTTCGTGGATTGTTTTCTCAGTAACAATTTCATCACAAGTATTGAAACAAACATTTTTAGAAATATCAGCTATGTCGCTTAAAACAGAATAGCTTGATTTGTCAGTCATATCTGAAGATTCACAGTAATTGGGCTGATCGTTATCTTCTTGGTCCCATTGTGCCATTTCAACGTTCTGTGCATTATTAACGTAAGAATCCATAATTTTGGTCATATTAGTGATAAGCACGTCACTGTTATCAGAGCTTTCGTTTGTTGGTTTAGCAACATATTCTTCAGAAATATTTACGTGTTCCACATCACTCATATCGAAAAGGTGATTTATAATCATTGATGTTGACTTCCGTAACTCGGTGTTTGACTAAAAAGAAAGATATATTAAAATCAAAGACCAATGACGAGAATAAACTATGACCTGGTTTCTTAATGAAACTTATTGTTACACATACTAAATCAACGACTAAATATATATAACTATATTACAGTAAAAATCCTGTTCATAAAACCCTCAGATTTGATGTATAAAAAGGACAAAAAGATACCTGTCTTTAAATTGAAATGGCATAAGTATATATGTAGTGCTAAAGCATAAAAAAAGTAATTTCTATTGGATATAAGCCAATGTTTACAGAGGTATCTATCACTTCACATACCACGTCAAAATCTTCATCACCTTGACCTATTATAACATTTGACTCGTTTATAGATTTTACAACATAATCTGTAAAAAGCATTAATTATATTTTACAATAAATTAAATCATTAAGTGATAATATAAAAATGTTTAATTAGTCATCATCATAATTATCATTCTCAACCCATGTGAAAACTGTGATATTATTTTTCTTTTTGTATGAAGTAGATTCTAGTTTAAAACCACAACTTCAGCCTTTTATTTACGGTATTTGTGACCGTAACAAAATTTTTATCTCTTCAATTTTCCATGATTTTACTACGTGATAAAACGAAAATCTAAAGTACGAAAACGATTTCGTACAGAGTCCTATTTAGGAATATGGTGAGTATAGTATCTGCTGGAAATTAATCTTGAACTTGGTTTCATTTTGAAGACGACACAATTTAATTACCTGAAGATTTTTGAGGTGTAGATGTGGCAATAGTATCCAATTGATTTTCGATATCTAAGTGATTATCGTTTACATATTGAGTGTCACCATTTGATACTGTTGTAATGGTCATGTCTTCGTTATAAAGCTCGTTAAAGTGAAAACTGCGTAGTTTTTTCCAGCTTGACACATATTGCCATGGTTGACCTTAGAATGGTGGTAGATTAATTTAATGCTACCAAAATGAACCGTTTTTAATCTTCGAAAAACTGAGTCAATTCCCCCTTCGCAGTTCTTTGTATAAACATATCGTCTTACCTTATCGTCGGACAATACATTCAATCCAAGGCAATCAAATTCAATCCCAATTTCTTACCGCCTGTTTAGCTGTTAAAAAACTGGGCATCCTCAATAAGGTTTTACCTTATAATACTTCGCGCTGACATAGCTTACATTGTACCTCGTTCAATTGGTGCAAAGCAAGTTTGGGTCCATCGTGTATGGAGTACAGCATTTTTGGGAGCCTCAATCAAATACCAGCTTGATGCATTGGATTCAGCTGGTCATCGTTCTAGGAGGTGACCTAGCCTACCTTCAATGTTCGCAGCATCGTCGCTAAGTGAGCTGTCTTTCGGTATTCTAGTATATACATTTTGAGACTCTACTCAGAAGAATTTGTCTGGTACCCTTCACACCATTCAAATTAGTGACATCGTAAGGATCACCGTTCGTATCCGTGGATATCCCATGGATACGTACGAAGAGATTTGCTTCCTTGTTTCTAATAAGCACCGCAAAAATCTACAATGCCCTTTTAGCTTCCGTTTAATACCTTCAACTGAAGAGTGAATAGAATAGAATTTCTGGGCAAGTGCACATAATCTTCAATTACCATAATGATTACAATAATGCGTTAGTCTATAGATAATAACCGGGATCGACATTTTTGCTGTGGGCATTGGGATTGCAGGTCTCCGCGAGTTTTCAAACTCTGCGCTGGTACTAAAAACTCTTGACAAAACTCAATATCATATTATAATTATAAATAAATAAATAACAGACCCAAACGAAAATTTAAAGCAGGATGCTATATCTTGGTAAGTACCTATTTCATCATCATCATCATCAATTCAACCAATTGACGTCCACTGCTGGACATATGTCTTTTGTAAGTAGTTTAACAATCAAAAAGATCTCGTCATTTCTGATTTCATTACGTAGAGGTATTCCTAGCACAGCTCTCTCCATCGCCCGTTCAGTGACGATGAGGCCCATAGCCTCTAGGACCTATTTAACCACAGCCTATTAATTTCCCAGCCCTGACCACAGCCTCCTTTCTCATAGAGCATAGGGTTTTAGAACGTAGACTGCCCACGCTGCTCCGTAAGTGCTAATAACAGGGACTTATGGCAGAGTACATTACTCCCAAGGCATAGGTATGAACACCACCAATTTCTTACCCACAGGCTACTCTCGGAATGACCAGTCCCTGTAGCTCACAGGGACTCATCTTTAGTTAGTTAGTCTGAGACATATTGGTATTAATTGACTAAATTATGTTGACTAATAAAAATACAGACTTCTTGTCTATATTTTTGTTAGTCAATATAATTTGGTAAAATATAGATCTCAATATGACCATGGTTTAAATTTCTCGTCTATCCATTTAATCTAGGTATAGGTCGGACGATTACCTTTAAAATAAATCATTATTATTTCTTTAATAAGCATTTATTTTGGATACAAAATATTTTACAAAAGGTCATAACTATCAAGTTTGGAGTCTTTAAATTGAAATGATCTTATTTGATATTTACTCACCTGAATCTTTAGCCGCATTAGCAATAAGAAAGGCTTCGTCTAACACCTGACTCACCAAGCTCAACGCCAGTACAGCTGTAACGCATGGATCGCATTGTTGCTCTTCTTCCTCTAAAATAATATTTTCAATGACTACATCAATCTAGTTTATTAATTGATCGCATACACAAAATAATTCAGGATTCTTTACAAACCTTTTGTCATTTTAACACTTATAAAGTAACATTTAACATGACAATACAATGATGTAAGTTACATTTTTATAATTGAACATAAACGGAAAAGAGATTTTGTATAATTGAACCTCAACAAAAAGAGATTATGCTGACCTTTAATATAGTTTCAAAATATAAGAAAGATAATATTATATATCTGTATTACATTTATCTACAATTTGTATTCTTATCAATCGGTGTTTTCAACATTTTAAGTTAAATTGTAATCTCTAGAACATAATTTATCCAGCCCTATACTCTAAGGAATGTCCAGCTATAATACTCTAAGGAACCAATTATGAAAGCAGAGTTTACTTTAAACGCGTTATTCATTCAAAAACACTGCTTCTATTTCTGTACCGCCCAGCCAATCGCTATAGGTAGTAATCTTCGGCCTCAAACTATTTTAGCCTGATTCTCGATTGTACTGTTTAAAAGTTATATATAGTGTGTAGGTATGCGTTGTTTCGTTTAAAATATTGTGTGCACGCTATATACTGCATATTAGCGCATCATAATTTACTGTTACTTTTCGAAGTTACGCATATAACTTCGAATATTTTAGTTTTCAAGCATTTCAATATCACTAGTTTTAAGCAATATAACACGAGGAAAGCTACATTACTGAAAGTTCTCCATAATATTCTAAAAGGCGTGGGCAATCCACATATGCGCACTTGACCATGGACTGCGGCCCAACTTCTTTCGATCAGGAGACCCGTGCCTTATAGCAGGCGTTAATAGCTTGGTAATGATGAAATACAACGTGTAAATGAAAACCGAAATATTACAAAGTTTTAGAGGGACATTATTCACTGTCTCTGAAACTTATTTTTGAAACAGAAACGTTAATAGTTTGTCAGTATGCCATTACCATAGTTTTTACTGAAATAAATTAGATATAGCCCTAACATCACATGCAAAAGTAAAACCAATTGACTCCTGTAACTTTATACCATTTTTTTTTTTTTAGTACAAGTGCTTGACTGCAATCACACCAGATAGTAAGTGATGATGCAGCCTAAAATAAAGCGCTTGCCTAGAAGATGCCTATTCACTCTTGATTTGAAGGTACCCAAATTATAGGTATCGGGGAAGACGGAAGATGGGAAGGCATTCCAGGCCTCTTCTGTGCGGATCTTCAGATCATGATGAAGAAGCAAAACGCTTCGTACGTGTTGATGGTATTTCAACAACGTAACGGTGCAGATTCTTTCGGTACCTCGGAGTTCAATGGTAGAAAGGAGATGGTTTAACCAAATCGAATAGCTCCTGAGCAGACTCTCCGAAATGTATCTTGTAGAATACAGGAAAGATTTATACTTCTGTCGGTGTTTTATCTACAATTGGGTTGTCATACGTAAACACTAACAATGTTTTGAATTAGTTTTTTGGAAAATTAAATATGCTTCTTTTGATTTCATATTTTTACAGGGTGATTCCTTATGAAATATACATTCAACAGTTACCTTTCAACAGTTTTTCGTAATTCCGTTACACATTGTATTACTTACTCTGATAATTTATATCTTAGTTTCGCACTAACATCAGCCTTGTAATGACCCACTTCCGGGCCCGGACTCATCTCTCAAAGGAAAAAGACCCACCACACTGCTCCAATATAGCTTTGGAGAGAATCTCTGATTATTATAACATGTAGAAAAGTTATATGAACCGGGACCGAGGAGACGAAACTAGCATGTTTTTCGAAGGAGTTTGACAACTCCAATTTCCTTACCAAACGTTGCAATCTTTAACCTGATCTGGGAGACGAACCCAGGACCTGATGATTCAAAATCTTACTCATCTAATCAAATGTAATCATAGTTACTTAAATCAATGGGTTATACTAAAATGCATGCTGCATCATTGAGAAGCTGAACGTTGGTTTTATCAGCGTTCAGCTTCCAGGAACGAACCCTAGGTCTCCCACTTATAAGACTACAGCACTACCTACGAGGTCGACAATATGTTGACATCATAACCTCCTCTTTAGGTAGTCGGTTGAAAAGCAATGGAAAACAATCTATAAAGTGGGAAATGTAACTGCCACCACACCCTATTGGACTCTATTTACAAATTGCCTGCGACCGTGTGAACATAAAGCAACACTGTTAATTCTATTGCCTTTGCTGGCCACAAATAACCAATTACGGTAATGAAATGTTCCATTATCCTCAGCCTATTGGTTTCCCACTATTAGGCAATGTCTCTTCTCTCATAGAAGAACTGTAGAAATTAAACAATTCTCGCTACCTTACTTTATTATCTCCGACAAAGACGTGCCGCCAAGCGATTTAGCGTTCCAGTACAATGTCGCGTAGAAACCGCATACCCGCAGATACAAAACAAAATTATTATCACACAAAAAGTCGTGCGTTTGTATTGTGGGAGGCTTCAGCCGTCGCTCGTTACCACCCTAACGATAAAGACGTGCCGCTAAGTGATTTAGCGTTTCGGTGTGTTGCCTAGGATTAAGAAGAAGAAGAAGAAGAAACACTTTATCGCACGTTAACATACGTATATTAAAAGAAACATTCATGAAACAGTAAAAAATGCAGACATGCATAGGCGGCCTTATTGCTGCAAGCAATATCTTACGGGCAACCTTTGTAGAAAGGACTAAGCCTTACAGATTAGACCGCTACCATTTTAGACTACATCATCAATTACCAATGGGTGAAATTCAGATCAGGGCTAGCATGTAGATGTATAAAATGAACATGTTTATAAATACAATCATGATCGAAAGTTCAACCTGCAAGGGCCATCTAAAAGAAGGTAAGAAAAGCATATCTGGGCTTGTATTATGATTGATTTGATGATTGATTTTAACAGAAAAATACATAGGCACCTCTAATAGATTTCTTCGCGGCATTGTCGCGTAACGTGAAAACGGCTCGTCTTTGTAGGTACGGTGGTGACGAGCCCAGGCCGTAGCCTCCTACAAGAATAAAAACCAGCCGTAAGACTTTCCGTTTTCAATAATTTTCTAACCAGCTAGTCTGGTGTCGCCCTTATTCTAAACCCGTGTAACATCACCTACCTTTCTGACATCACGACATCGTTTAGATTGCCTTCTCAGGTGACAAAATAGCTAATTGAAGTCTTTTGTGATTTATCGTAGTAGGTATATAGAGCCAGAATGCCTAGAATTCTTGCTACTATTCCATGTGAAAACGATTTATTCGTTTTATTCGTTTCGTACGATTTATTCATAAACCATTACTTCGTAATGGTTTATGAATAAATTACCTAATTTATTAATAGCGTAATTAATACTATTTTAATTAGTTTTTTTTTTACTACGCAGAATAAATAACCTATCTGTTTAAGTGGAAAATCATCGCTTTTTAGCAGAACAATACATTTTTATGGGTATATGTATATGTGCACCACCAAACAATTTTCTGTATTTGTTTTCTTCGCGATTGATTGAAGAAATCGCTTTGAAGCTATAAGGCCGCCAAATTGTATACGTTGTTCTGTTATACCTACTTTTCTTTTTTTATGTATTTTTGTGGTGTACAATAAAAGTATATTCACTCATTCATTCATTCAACAACACTTTGCAGGGCACGCAAGGAACACGTCCGACAAAATGCCGCCTTATGTCCAACAACCTGAAACGTAGATGTTAAACCTCATGATCGGAACACAGCAATGCTACTTGGGGTAGAATAAAGCATTGTGATAGGTAGTAGGTACCCATCCCTGAACGATCTACTACTGCAATATAGTTAATTAAAGTTAGTACTATGCTAACGTATAAGTCATGAATACATTTTATATACTTAAACGTACGATTTTTTATTTTTCTACCCCTCAGAATCAGGATCGTCGTCACCATCATCGGCTTATTAAAATCCCACTGCTGGACTATAACCTTCTCTCTCATTTCAGACTGGCATATTATATAGGCTCATTTTCAAGATATTATGCATATCACTTTTTCACTCTCTCCGACCAAAAGGCAGTGTCGTGCAAAGAGGGTATGCACAGGGTATGCAGATGATATAAAATGAAGAAAATCTCGAGTACAAGTTAAAAAAACTATCGTAGGCTTTTTATACTTCTTGCAATGCTAATCCTTATGTATATTTATAACCCGTACTGGAGATTTTTTAAATGTTATATCATCAGCCCGCTTAATGAATACCCTGTGCATACCTTTTATGCACGCCACTGCTGAGTAAAAGGAAACCTGTACCCTGTAGTGAGCTAGTAATGGGTTGATAATGATGAAAAGTCATATGATGCATAAAAAAATTATTATTTATTAAATAAATTTATATTTAACTTATTTACTATCAAGCAGTTTACTATCAGGCAGTTAAATTGTAGAATGATTTTCCACGTGACATTCGTTACGCTGAATCACACAGTATTTTTTAACTTTTTTTGACTCGTCTAAAGAATTATTACTTAACACTATAAGTATGATTATTATATCTCACATTTACTTTCTGTACCGTTAACATTATTATATATAGTTTTAGTATTATTTATTTTACCATATTGTATTTTATTTTATTTTATATATATACTGTTTTTGTAATTATTAATATGTATGTATATTCTTAGAGTTTTGCGCACCGCTATAAGGATTCAAATGTAAGCCAATTCCTCATAATGGTTGCCTGGAAGAAATCACTATAAGTGATAAGGCCGCCTTTGTTACACAAATTTAATTGACTTGTACCTTTGTTGTTTTTTGTCTCTTTTTTATTTTTTTCTTGTGTGTGATAAAGTATTTTTGATTGATTGATTGATTGATTAATTTGTTGTTAAAGAAATTACCTACAATGCTCACGATATATATTTACGAATAGGTACTATTTTTACAGCTTTGATAAAGGCATACAATGTTAAGATAATAACAGAGTCATTTTGCAGTCATCACTTAAACAACCACAAGTTGTGTATCTCCGTAAGATCTCACGTGGACTGGGATAGTTACGTGTTATTTGCAGCGTCGTATCTATAATAATAGACCGCTCTACCCACCCAGCCCAAGAACTTAGTCACTGATTGTTTTCGTCTATCTGAAGGCATCAATTTACGAATGGGTTTAGTAGAATTTTTCTTCAGTGGTCAGCAAATTTGTTTTAGCGGTCGCATCCATATTATGAATTGTTGGATTTATTGCTAACATTAAACCTACTTGTACCAGCAATCTACGAAAGTAATCTATTTGTTATCGAGACAATGATTATTCCCTTAATAGGTTTACTTCGTTCTAGAATCAATGATTATCATCATCATCATTATTATCGCCAGAACTACGCAATTTCTCGGCCTTAGCCTGCTTCAAAAGATTCCCCCACTGATCTATCGTTTTCTAACTTTCTGATCCAATACGTTCTCCATCCATCATCGAAGGCTTGGCTGACAGATTCTTCTACGACCGTCTGAGTGCGATGACATTAGTTTCTTAACAGCTAAATGTGCTGAAGAACTGAGCTCAAATTTGTATCGCGTTTCTCTCTCTATGATCATTAAAAATTAAAGAAAAACAAATGTTTTTTTTCGTTTGATGTATGTTTGTATGTAAATACAGAATAGAAAGAACAAAAATTTTTTTTTTAATATCCACGGACACTGAAATGCGTATAAGTCTGAGCGACAGTAAAGCATGTCTGGGTTAAGCTAGTTATCAATTCAGGAAGAATATATCTGGTTCGTATTTCGGAAACCGTCTTATAACTTGTCTAAGTAACTGATGAGAGTAATTTCATCAAGACCCAATCTGAATCCTATTGAGAATCACAATAAGTTCAACGGTCCAGTTCAGCTGCCATTTTGCCGTTTCTATGACAACGGGAGGCTGCTGTTTCTCGACTATCTGCGCACAAATCAATGGAATCTTTATAGGGCTGTCGCTTAACATTTAAACCCTTAAACCAAATATAATAAATAAAACATCGTATATATAACATGATTTGATTAATTTAATTTGTCTGAGCTGATTATAGAATGCCAAGCCACGCATTCATAGCCGGTAAGAAACGTAAAAAAAATATTTAGTAAAAGTTAAATAATCACACCACTCCATTCTAACATTTTGTAACGAATCACTAAGTACGTAGGTAACTTTACTTATTGCATGAAAAGAATTTATCCCTCGATATTTTGTTTATTTGCATGAACTGGATTCACGCCATTTAATTGACGGTATTCTTTTAAAAGTATTATAAAAAGTATACCGTTGAAAAAATATACTCAACTAGAAATATTTAATATTTACTAGTCAGTCAAGTGTGAACCCTAAGTTTTCGTCTCTTGGCGAATGCGCAGAACCTCACTCTCAACCGAGCCTTACTGGGGTTCGTAGCATCAGTCCTCCCTACGTTATTCCCACGTACCTAACCGTTTCAACCCCTGAAATGTAAACATTGTTCGCCAACCATCCAATGTGACCTAATTTAGCAAGTGCGCCATTTCTTATCTACAGGTTTCTTCTTGAATTCTCTCATAACATGGATCTTTGTTTGTTAACCTAAGTAAGTGTTATTGTGGGTCTAATTGTTTTTTTATTAAGTGCGTTACATAATTTCTTTTAAAATAAAAGTATTTTAATTTTTTTACGTTTAGCTAGTGAAGTTGATTTTATGATTTAAATTAAGTAATCGAATATTTTTAAATTAATTCATTTTAATAGGCTAACATTTTAGGATTTTCTTATTATCAAAATTTATTTATCGGATAAGAGATAGGTGCTGTTTTACAAATAAGTATCTACATTTTTTTCAATTCCTTCATTTCCTAATTTTATTTTTCTCGTAGGTATGTATGATTTGAATTGATATTCAAAAGAGCTTGTTAAGATTGTCCGATAGTATTAATTGTCATAAGTACCTTATCTAGTCTATAAGTAGACATAATTTCACTTCCAGGACGTTTGTTATGTAGAAAATTGTAAAATGAAAGTCAAAGATTTATCCGAAGATAACTCTAATAATGACGACATCGTTCCAATCGCCGTACAAATATTTCTATGGAGACAAACTACACCTTTCATGCGGCCAAGATTTGGAAAAGTCCACGATTCGGCATGCATGGTTAGTGCAACTTATTTAATTAATGTGTAATATTAATTAACATTTTTTATATTATACTCTGCGCCCACACTATGATAAAAACCCCTAATTAATTAACGGTTCTTCATAAAATTGATATGCTATTAAACTATGAATCTTTGACATTTTTGCTACCCCTACATAAAAAAAGTAACTTTAAATCCTACCTACTTACCTTATGCGGGTATTTTTAAATATAGTTTATCTACTAAACCTGTAATCTATCTATAATAATTTTGAAATACCTATTACAGTTTTATTCAATTGATACCCCATTGAACATTAATAAAATATATAACTTGGTTAAGTTTATTGATCAATTTTTATGGAATTTTTATGTGTCATTGCTGTCAAATAAAAATATTTATTAAAATAAATGGCGCCAATTCTTTTGTACACAAATCTGTATACTAAACAGTATTCTAAACTAATTTGTCTCAGGTCAGGTCAGGTCTAAAAATAGTGCAGCTCATTTCTTAATTTTTCTCGTAGAAAAATATAGGTATCACTATTTTTAAACCTGTCAACATGAGATTTGTGTACAGAAGAACTAGTGCCATGTTCTACCCAGCTACTTAAAAAAAAATTAATTGATGTATTATACAAAAAGGCTTAAACATTTTAAATATTTGTTGCATACCTGCGTATTTACCAATATAAATGTTTTGTCAATGTGTTGTTTGTATATACAGCTGTAACGCATATTGTGTATATTTGTTGTGTGCAGTTCTGTCAACGAGCTCCTGGACACCATGTAAGTTTGTAAATAATAAATAAGTCTTCCTTTTAAAACATATTTTATTTAATTTTATCAAACTAACTTACATTTAGAAATATGAGACTGCCTCGTTGGTCTAGTAGTTAGCATGTTCGACTACGGAACACGAAGGCCTGGGTTCGATTCCCAGTTCTGACCAGAAATTGCGAAATAGGTAATCGTGCCAATTCCGTTGTACACAAATCAAGACTAAAAAAAGACAGAATAGAATGACAAGTCTAAAAGTAGGGCTATCCTTTTCTAGGGAGCATTGTGATAAGGATGGCTAAGTTTACAGATTTGGGTTCAATTTCTATTGAGCCCAAATCTGTACACTTAGATATTATCACAAAATTGTGTGTAATCGAAATCACAAATTAAGGCAGAGTTGAGAGATAAAGCTCTAATCCACCCTATCAATGCCTGTGCCCAGCATGGGTCGTGGATAGACCAACAGACCTTTACCTTTAATTGCGTCTATGGTATTTATCAATATAAAATAATCCTGATATCTTTAAAAACGTTCTCTCGTTAACCATAATCTCTCTTGATTGCAAACGTTACATTAGTGTGAAAACTTTCGCAAAATATGTAAACTTTAATCCAGTAAATTTTAATTTCTTAGTATTTTACTTTATTTAAATGTGCATGAAGCAATAGTATAGATTCGTATAGTGATTATATTTATTGTTTAATTTAAACTATTTGATTTTTCTTTAGAAAATAATACGGTATTTTTTAAATAAACTAAAATCTAAAGCCAATATAAAAAAATCTGACAGCTGTCAACTGACATATTTTCTGTGACAATATTTATTTGTTTTATTTACTATTTTGGGTTGCTGATCGTTTTGGCAATTGCATTTGCAGTTATTTTTTTATGTCTCAGACGCAATATCAATTCTCAATCATTAAAAATCTATTTCATGCAAACTATAGGAATTAAAAGAAGCTTGCAAGGTAAGTACTTATAATAATAATAATATTTTTTATTTCAGGAATCAAGGTTCATATTTTTTGCTGTTAAAAATACATTATTTCTATATAACTAAAAGATAATTAAAAAATAATAAATAAAAATTAATGCATAATATTTAAATATACTTATGTCTTCAATATACGCGACTACTTGAAACATTTTCGGGAATTAAATTAAACTCCTTGGACTGAAGCCTTTACCGTCACCAATCTAGTTTGAAGCAGCATAGTGGATTCAAGCTCTACATCTATCCCTTGCACTATGCCCAGCAGGCAATAATTAGGCTACCTAGCTGATGATTGTGTGTTATTGTTTTTATTTATTGCCTAGTTACTGTCAGGAGTCATATATTTAAAATTACTTTGCAGTCTTTTGAGAAAGTGTTGGTGCAAAATCTTCGCTTTGGACTAGCTAGCAACCTCACTGACGCCATAGAGGCAATCCCACGATGGCGACTTATACAAGCAGCTTTACCGCATGTAATGCATGCTTTAGCAGGCTTACTGCACAACAGGTATAAAATCTGACTATCAATCTATGTTTCAGGTGAAAGTTTTGTACTTGTTCTATAAGATTGTAAGTAGTTTTCTCAAAAAAAAAACTAAAACAATAGACCTTGCTTTCTTTATTTAACTGGCTATCAGTTATTCAGAGATTATTGTTTTAACCACGGCAATGGTGAAACATTGATTAAATTCTTTTTAACCTCACCTCAATTTTTTGTCAATAAATACATGCAGTGAATTTTTTATTGAATGAACAGCTTATTTCATTTTCTATTTTAGGTATAAAATCCTACCTAACTAAAGTAGCAGATTGCCATGCCATGAAAATAATTTATTGTAACTTGTGAAAAGTTTCATATCAAATCTGTTTAGTATTCCCTTTTAAATAGTTTACAGTTTAACAAAATAAAGTTTGTTAAATGGTGCAAGAAACATCTTGCACAAGTCAGTTCTAAACATATATTATATACTAAGTTTGACAACTGTCAATAATGTATATGTATAAATATATATTTGCTAAATTCACATAGTGCCAAAACAGACAGACATTATATATCAAAAGTGCTTATAAAATAGGCCTACTTGAAATAATTTAATATTGTATTTGAGGGTACCCTTCTGGCTTTAGTATTTAGGTATAGATGTTAAAAAATTCAGTTAATATTATATTATAATGGGCAATATGAATAAAGTTTTGATTTTTATGTTTTCAGAGTAAAAGACAATATGCAAACCCTGGGCAATGTAGAAACAAAACTCCTTTACACTTTACATTGGATATTACTTGATGCTTCAGATGAGTGTGCTGATAATGACTATGAGAATGGAAAATATTTCTCCAACCCATTTCACTATTTATTTTCTGTGCCAGCTATGACTGTAAGTTGTAGATAAATAAATTTTTTAGATGTCTCCTAACAAAGGTACATTTTCAATAAATAATTAACAATTAATCTTTTTTCAGCTTTTTGTGTTCCTTTTTGCACCTATATCCCAACACTTGAAAGAATCAGATTTCACAAGCAACTACAGGTTAGAGAATGGTCTAAAACTATGGCAAGCTTTGTGGGAGTTCAGACACCCTGACGCGTCATGCTTTACAACACTAGTGAAACCTAAACCCCGACCACTTGGTGGAAAATATTCAAAGAGACCTCAACAAGGCGATATTTTTATGGGTCGTAAGTATATTACTCTTACTCTATAAACAAATATCTTGATGCACACTGCACGCTGTCGTGATTGTGTTCAGTTGTTCATAGTTTACAGCAGTTGAGTCAAATCAAGACATCATATTTCCTGTTAGGGCGATGAAAAGAGTTATGTTAGGAGTATCTCTACGTGATCAAATCTGAAATGAGGAGAAACTAGAGTTACCGTACCGTATTTAATATTGGTAAAAAAAATTAGAAATAGAAAATAAATTAAAATACAGTTCTAGTCACCATAGTTGAAATGTTGCAAAACTGAGTAGTAAGCTCAGAACCATGCATCCTTCGATACTGTAGAGTAATAAAAATAAACAAGCCTACTTCAGTACCACTTTTAAAAGATCAATTCTGTCTATTTCTGTTAATCGGTCAGTCAATCATCGGAATCCTCCAATGAGAAAGAAGCTGGAAAGTAACTCAGCAGTTGCTCTTTTCAAACAATAACTATTTTTTTTTTATTTTAAATATTCTTTTAGCTTTGAGAGATTAAAGCAGAGTGGAGATCTCACAAGCAACTTGGTATTTTTGGTATATTAATCTTGATGTAATAAATGAGATTTAATACAATGCTTAAAACTGTTGTAGGTCAAAGTGGTCCTAAGAAATCATATTGCTTATATCTAAAATAAAATATTCATGCACACCGGACTTACTAAAGTACTTATTTTTCCAGGCAAGTTCTCGAAAGAAGAAAGTGCAGCCAACGGAAGCCCTCCAAGTCAAAACGTATCAATGTCACAATCTGAAGCGCCGTCGAAGCAAGCCAGCACTGAAGAAGAGCCTTGGCTGTCATCACCCAAAGATACTGTCTTCCCAGAGACCATTCCTGAAGAGAGCTCTAGCACTGAAGAGGAACATGTGGTAAATTAACTGAAACCCAGTTAACAACTTAAATAACTTTCGTAGAGTTTCGTATATTTTAACGCATAATCCGTTGCGAGTTCAACGCAGAACTCTGAACAAAAGTTCCTTTGCGATTCACGAACCCTTGTATTTAGTTTAGCCAGATGTTTTCCAACTTTCTTGGTGATTATAAGCTGAAAATGCACCCTTTGCAGTTAGCTCATTAAATAATTGCAAGTTATTGAATCCCCAAATCCCATTAAGCCAATATTATAATAGTGACATGCTTTTTACAGTTCATTTACCGTCTACCTTCAGAACAAAATTATAGTGGCGTGAATAGAGGCGCTTATACGGTGTATGCGGCTGATCCTAGCATATTTCAAGTCCGGAAAGCGGATCCCTCCAAGCCCACGCTGCCTGGCATTAAACCTTTGCCACAAATCACCAAAATGAGGTAAGCTTTTTCAGTGCTTAGTTGAAGTGTGCATTTCTGTTATTATGCTGCCACGAAATCGTTTATGCAGAAAACTTCAACATAATTGCTAGTAAATTTTGAATGTTGTTTGCAATATTTGTGATAATATTTTCAATAGCATTTCTGTTCAAACTTTTATTTTGTTTGCACTTTTCAAATCGCACGACCTCACTTGACCGCTCTAGTTGCATTTTCCTGCATTTACTATGTACAACGCAATCATTTAATTCCTAAAAAATACTGCGCAGCTGTGGGCGGGGAACATAGCTCGCAGAACCGATATACGTTGGGGTCCCAAAATACTGGAGTGGCGGTCTCGCACCGGTAATCGCAGCGTTGGTAGACTCACCACGATGTGGATGGATGACATCAAACGAGTCACAGAGAGCACAGTGGCTCAGCGGACCCACGCGGTAAAAGACCGTGAATTTGAAACTCCCTACAAAAGTACTGTGTCCAATAGAAGACGTCCATTGATTGACATGATGATGATGATGATGAGTCGTGGCTAATTTTGGTCCGGCCAACTTAGACCGCGCGTAGTACGACTATATTGAGAATTTTCAAAATATATTTGTATGGAATCCTATTCAAATGATAACTGATTTATTTTACATTTAACTATATATATATATATATTAATGTTACAGTTCATCAGATAAAGAGTCATTATCCGATAGCGGCGGAGGTCCCGGTGTGAAAGGTACTCCCACTTCTGCAGAAAAATCAACCAGCATTAAACAAATACAACATGTAAGTAAAAAATAATATACATGAGTGCATTACTTTTAAATGTATAATTGATTAGTGTATGTGTTTAAATGTATGTAATATTGAATATACTTTTAGGTATCCGCGGCAACTTTTCTAGATGTAGCTACATTACGATGCTTATTCGCATCGCAATGGCAAGAAGAAGGTGTTTATTGGGCGTTACATTATTTGTACAATAGGTAAATTAAGTTACAATAGATTTGTGGTAGTAAAATACTATGGCGATAAATATGTAATGATCTGTTTTTTATTGCTTTTAGATTACGTGATATATGCGATGACATGTCGAAACAAATTCAGCCTAGACGAAGAAGTAATTCCTTACCAATACCTAAAATAGAAGTATCCATATACCAAAGCCCTGAAATAAAAGAAAGAGATTCTTTAAAAAACTTTATGGAAGTACCCGAATCTAAAGATATCTCGCCTATAACAGAAATTCCGTTTTCTAACGTACCCAAGCTGGATGAAGACAACATAATGACTCGAAGAGCGAGCGAAAAAGTAAAGCGGAAAATGAAAATGGCCGACCTGAAAGCGTTCGTTGAGATGAAGCTTTTATCCAAATCTGAAAAAGCGTTGGAAAAAATTGGCCAAGAAGATCATAAATTTAGTTTTCATACTGCAGTAAGAATGATATCTGTAGATATTTTTTTTATTAGCAAACATTTTTTATATTATTAACATGTCAATGTTATTCTAATTTCAAAATTGTTTTATAGGAATACCACCGAAGTCTTGATAACGCCGATGATCGCCCAAATTCAGCTCTTGCGCGTAATTTTCCGCCGTTGGCTCCCAGACTAACGGGGGATTTTCTTCAGTACAATCTTATAAAAGGAAAAAGCATGCCAAGCCTTAGGTAAGTCGTAGTTATTATTCTCCAGCAAAAAAATTTCCTATATTCGTAGTTTTAGTTGACATCGCAACTTCTTTTGATATATCTTCATGTTAAAAAGAATTATTTATCCTTTTCAATAAAAATTTTAGAAAGCTTAATTTTGTGATAATGCAAAATACTTTCATTGTAAATTATCGCCCGGCGGCGTTATGCGAAAAGACTATTTTAATTCCAGACATTTTTTTTTTATTTTTAAGCTTTAAATACTACAGCTACTCAGTTCATAATTATTTTCTCTTATTTCATTTGAAGTTCTAATAATAGTTACTCTTAAAAGAAATCTGTCTCTTAATCGCAAAACAGCATGCATTAGTCCTACACATACATTATTAACAGAGTTATTTTGATATTTTTTTTCTATTTTAAATGAAATTTTCTCTCTCTCTCCCGTGTTGTTTACGCTTTATCCTGTACACTGTTCATGGATGAACAATACGGTCGCTAGCTGTCTCATTGATGAGCTAGCATCCAATGGGTAAGTCGGTGATAAGATATGAAACGAAAGTAGAAGCTTTATTTTGATTGGAGATTTATTCACACGTTGATTTGTAAATTTGTTTACGCTTAGATCATCAGTATTTAAAATTATTATTTAATTGTAGCAATAACAAATTAAACAAGGCTTAGCTTTCGAAGTACGAACTAGAGTTATCATATACAGCCATAAAATAGAAAATAACTAAAATATATGCCTTACACATTAAACACTTATAATACTAAGTAATTAATTATACATAATCACATAATCATACGAAGCTTCAATAGATAAATATTAAGTATCAGTTATAAATTATTATAACAATATCAGAACCATTGCAATCATAAACGCATGCTGTCACTTTAACTCTAATTAATTAAAGAAAAGCATATTATTGCATGGACTGTATTAAATTGCTTGACAAATTATTAAAAAAGTAAAAGTGAAACGATATTAATTTTGTAGAATAAAATCAAGTCTTAAACACACGCAATCAATATAAATATCATTATATCTGAAATTAGATTGTCGGTACTCAGTATTATTTCAGTCATTCGTGAGTTAAGAGCAAAGTATGGTTAAAACTGAGAAGATCCTATATTTCTGTGATATATATAGTAAAACTAAATTATGATATTATTCCAGATATATTGGCGAAATCAAAACTGAGCGAGCGCAAGGGATCGTCACCACAAAGCCATCAAATATTCAGAAAAAGAAAAACCCTATTATTACTGTAACAGAACATACACCTACGCCATCGCCTGATTATCTCTCCAAAACTAGACAAGTGAGCTAACAAAATATAACTAGGTATTGTCCGCGACTTCGTCCACCTTTATTTCGCTCCCGTAAACTACCTTTATGCAAAAATCATGCTTATCCCAAAAAACAAAAGCAAGTTTATCCCATGGAAACCATAATGTTTTCGTGATAAAAAATAGCTTATGTATTATTCAAGGCAATATACTATATCTGTGCCAAATCTCATCCGGATCCATTGAGAGGTTCAGGTGCGTTTATGTCAGAAACATCCATTCATTCATACTTTCACTTTAATAATTGTAAGATCTATTGGTCCTCCCCCACACCAGGATATACATTTGATACATACGTGCTTATCAAATAATGACGTCTTAACAAAGTTAACGTCTTACGTCTTAATCAGGACAACGTTCACTAAATACGTTTAATTACACTCACTGGACTTAAAGAAAACCGGGCGATGTTAACCGATACATGGAATCTCAATGTATAAAAACTGCGGCATTCGTTTCTTTTTCTGTTCGTTCTCGGTCTGTATAATATATGTAAAAGCACTACCTTCTACAATGTTGCTTCGTCAGTGTGAGAAAGAATGAGAATGATATAGGCACCTTGCTATACCGAAGAAACTGTAATGGTTTTTTATTTGCAGGGATCTTTAGAATCACAAATGGACTCAGTAAGCATGCAAGGGTCCCAGCATATCCCCACACCGGAACGCAAGCCCAGCTTAACGAGGTCCCAGACAGATTCTAACATCACGTACATTGTGGAAGAAATACAAGAAGCAGCTGGGTCACTCTACTATATCACTAAAGAAGGAGACATCGACTTTCAAGTTGTACTTAAGGTATTTTTGTATTCATTTATATCGTCTTTAGCAAATTTTGGAATATCAATAACATGAAATATTAAAAATACTCTGTCCGGATATTTTTCTATAAATTTTCTAGGGTACTTAAGACCTTCCAGCACCTTAACAAGTCAGATTTTTTAAGGTACTGTAAGGTTTTCTTTAAGACTCAAGAATCAAGCAAATTTAAACTGGAACTCACTTTATTTTAAAAACAAAAAGTGGATATTAACAGTCGACTTACATGAAATAGTCATAAATTAGTGACATCTGCATATCGTCTGCGAAAGGTGCAGAAGTCATTTGTGGGATTGAGTATACGCTTTTATAACATGATTCTTCATTTTATAATTTTTTTATAACAAATTACCAAATGAAATCTTTGAGATGTCTCTCAATAAGTTTAAAGTTTATATAAAACGTAAGCTTACAGAAAAATCCTATTATAATATTCAGGATTATTTAAACGATAAAAAAGCTTGGGTGTGAATTGCTCTAGCTTCATAGCTTAATATAAATTTACTGGAAGATGGTGATAACAAAAAAATAAATTTACCCTGCTAAGTTTGTTGTGGGCTCTTAGACCAGGGCGCGTTTGGAACCCTCGTAGCTTTAGATTTAAGTTGGCGAACGAAGTTATCACCATCCCGTTACAATTATGTAAACAAATATGTATGAACGCTTCATAAGTGCCTGTGATAGGCCTACATGAATAAAGAAATTTTGAATTTGAATTTGAATTCCTAAAGTTATTTTGGACCTACCAATGCAAAGTTTAAAGAATGTGATAAAACAAATTTATTACTACGAGATTACTATAAAATTGATTTCTTAATGACAAGGTTGCTTGGGAGCATCCGGCTCCGCTTTCATCTCTCACAAGATAGAAAAATGAATTTTAAAATGTAAAATCTAAATTGTGGATATTGGAAAAGAGCAACTGCTGAGTTTCTTGCCGGCTTCTTCTCGGTAGAATCAGCCTTCCGAACCGGCGGTAGAGTCACTAAACACAGACAGACTTGACGTTTCAAAATGCTTATATTAGGCCTACTTGAAATAAGTGAATTTTGAATTTTTGGAAATGTTTTTGTTTGAAGAAATTTTACTGATATTTTAGGCAATATACTCAGTCTCAGTCATGGATAGTTTCTACATAACAATGCGAGTAATGGAAGTGATGCTGAATTTAGTTGATACGTTAATGGAAGTCGGTGTCCACAAAAACTGGCAAACTGATTCTGATCAGGACCCTCAGCCAGAAACAGTCGATCCTTTAGCTGATTATCAGAGGGATAAAGACAGTAAAGTAAGTTAAAGTATATTTATCCTTAGCTAGATTAAATCCCGTGAAAGCAATATAACCTAAGCAGACAAACTACGACACACATTCATTGGCTATGTTGCGATTTGTTTTGCTGGTACGGTATTCCGGTTCCGTACGGTATTACACAGTTGAATTTGTTTTAGGAAAGAGATTCAGGCATACCTTGCGCCCAAAGCCAAGATTCAACCAACGTTGAGGGTGGTGAAACTAAAATGAAATCTAGGGATGAAGAAAACTTCGATTGCCCTTATTACATGCTTATGTATATTATTCTCAGGTACCATGTTTTTAGATGTTAATAAGTCATGAAAATTCTTAAGAAACATTTACCTATATTATAATGTTATTGTTGTCGATTCAAATTCATATATTTGTTTGATAATAAGATAATGGTTTACGTAGCCCTCAAGACTTATAAGGTTTCGTTTTATTCAAAGTTATTATTTTAGGTTATTACGTCAATTAGGCTGTTCTCATGGCTGTACAACAGCTTTAAGAGGACCTCAGGCAGAATGTCTTCGCGTTCAAGCTAGAAATTCACTCCGTCAATTGCGAACTGAATCCATTAGTAAATTCACTTTGCGCCTAAAAGAAATGACTAAATTCGCTCCTATAAGGGAAGTGTTGGACAACCTTCATGCCACACTAGGTTACTGCACTGAACCGCCTACTATGGTTTCGCCAATAAGTAAGTATTTAGCCTAAACTTTCATCTGTTTTTACGCATTTATTAAATATAAAAACAGCTCTTTCATACAAATAATGTTATTGTCTTAGGTCAACAGAAGAGGAATTTCTCAAAATCTCCAGAGATAAGTCACTTACAGGCGGGATACGCCACGAATTTTGGGGCGGGCCAAGGACCCAACGCCAACAGAGCCATAGAGAATTTCATAGTGGAAACTACATTCAGAGTTCTAGTTACCAGATTCGCACTGATGCACCGAGAATTAAAGTTGCTTGATAACTCGGTATGAGTGTTTCCATACTTTGTTTTGTTCATTTACCAAACTTTGATAATACATAAAGTTTTATTTCCAGGCTCTATATGCGGAAGTGCGCCTACTTCTAAGCTACGTCCTTGAAGCGCACGGTGGGGAATTCCGTGTAGTGGCATTTAGTGGTTTAATGGATACTGCCGAAAGGCCTGGTACACAACCTAAAGAATCTCACATGCAGACCACCAGAGTCATAAGGTTCGGTCTCAAAATGTAATATTCCATTAATATGGAATATCAGAACAACAATTTAGCTTGGTTATTCGACTTCTTTATTTCTATAGGCATATACCAAGAATGGCTGATGACGAACGAAGTTCTGATACTGGTGCAGATTCTGGATGCGCTGCCGATGACCGCAGTCATAAAAAGTTTACTTTCAAGAAGAGAAGTACCTCTTCAACTGGAGCCCACGTGAGTTGCATGTTAAAATGTTTTGTTTCTAAATCATGTCTGAGGATCAATAAATGCATTTATAAGTAAACATACAATTATAATTGTTCGCCTTGAACCCATGGTTTGACAGTGTAGAGTGATTTAATAACACAACACAGCAAGATTTTATGACAATTGTATTTATGAGTACGGGATAAATAATGTTTCCCCTTGAATATAGAGTCTCCTAGAAACGGAAGCAGGAGATGAATCTGCCAGTCAGTCGCCTTTATCAGTGCGAACACGAAGATACCAGCTCACGCCGAGACAGTCTGAAAGAACGATACCTTCCGCATCGTCCGCTGATATCACACCTCACCATACCATAACGCATTCCAAATCGATACCTTCGAAATTTCATATTAGTGGTATAGGTAAGTTATTATTAATGTTGTGAAGTGATAGTGATAATTTTATTCGTAAAACTAATATAATTAGATTGATTGGCAAATTGCGCACTGAGCCTGATTATATTGTAATCGAGACACAGTTACGTGAAAACCAGAATTGCGTAAGTAGAAAAATCAGGCACTTTTTCAGAAAAAGTAAAATGTTCGTATTGTTATCACATCTGACAGTGTCACACAATACTTTAATGTTTTCAGTCAACTGGTTCCGTCAGAAACCGCAACCGCAACCTCTAGTGCGCAACGGTGCGGGCTCTGGAGAGTCATTGCCTATATCTGGCAGTATGGCGTCTCTGGCGCGGCCTTACCACACGCAACCGATTCATGTTTCTCGACCCGTGCACGTTAAACGTCGCGTTGGTTATACGCTTAATAGGTAAATATAATTTACCTATTGTAATTACCAGTTTGTACGTATGGTTTTCTCCAGCCCGATCACAAACAGCCTCAGTTTTTCAACATCATATAACCAATCACACATGGTCGTATAGGCGAGAACTCTAAACTAATTTAAAAGTGAAATAGTTAATAAATTTTGTTCGTAATGCTTTTAAAACCCTTAGCTATATTTGTCTGCCGTCGTATGGCGTAATATTATTCTGACCTAACGATAAAATGTATGTTCAGAGCGAGGAAAAGAGTGGAAGATAGATTGAACAGATTTGGTCTCAGAAAAATTGGAAAAAAACGAGACGGCAGTATAGAAGAAACTACGGGAGGTTGTAAGTATTATCAATTTGCAGTAGTCACATGTTTCGTTTTCTATTTAATTCCAGAATATCTTGGGACAAATTTATAGTCAAGTCAATGTTTTTAAAATTAATGGATGTTTTCCACTTCACGTAGCTTATAACTTACTACAGTTTTATTCTAGTATAGTGGCTATAAAATCACAATAGCTTTTTTCAAAGTATTTTAAACTTTGTTCACTTCGTTTAAGACATGTCCCGCCGCGGCTCTGCGGAGGGTGGTTCGGGTGGTGGGGATTCTGAAGTGGTAGTCCTAAAGCGTCGAAGGCTGGTTGCAGCGGCACCTTTATACGCTGGCCTTGCGCGTTTCAGCTTCATGTTAGACGCTACACAACCGGGTGGCACGCCTGATGCATTGTTCATGGCTGCGTTGTTGGATCTCGTAAGTAAAATTTGTACGATGTCACTGATTATATATATTTTTTTATTATTTATCATTCCACACCTGCAACTCGATCAATGTCGTTCTTCTTGGTCACCATTTCGTCACTTTCGACCCGATTATCCATAGGATCTTCGAGAATAACTCCGTCAAATGCCCACTCAGTGACTCTATGTGTTTTTATCACGCCGAGTCACGAGAGTGTTTTGTAGCTCAATTTTCGAGATATAATACACCACCGAATAACTCTCGGATAGACTGCGTTCTGAAAACATCGTGAAATCTTTTCTTCTAATATTCCGCAATTCATATAATTTTGGTATTACTTTACAGCCTCACACGGTAGTGGTTGGTCGAGCTGCGATACTTCTGGAATGTGCTTTTTTGGTCCATAACTGTAACAAAGGACAATGGCCTTATTGGTTGAAATCGAATATGGCGAAAAACCCCTGTAAGTTTCCCGATTTGTCTGTTCTTAAATGAAATATTACCAGAATCATCAAATTCTTTAATTGAAATTCTATTCGGTACAGTATCATCCGGTCCCCTACAATTAAGACGCCAACGACTAGCTGGAAAACTATTCTACCAATGGGCAGAAGTATGTATGAAAATGTAAATAGTAACTTTGTATTCATATATTATCCCGTATTAATTATTTCTAACTTACTTTCAGGCAATAGGTAACAGACTTGAAGATATGTTGAATGAGGATAAAAAGCACATAGATACTGTTGTGAGCCTAGTGAACGATCCCGACGGACAAAGAGAACTGTTACAACAGGATGAAGAGGAAGACTTTTTAGATGAAGGTAAAATCTGGTGCCTAGCTTTTCCTGTTTTACAACTCGTTGTGCATCACTGAACACAGAAGCAGAAATTCTGCGAAAACATGGTCAGAACATTCCAGCCCCAAGATCAGTCGCGCACTTTGCAGAATTTAAATAGCAATTGTTAATTGTAAAGTCAACATCTGAGGATGCTCTAGTGTCGGAACGAATCGAGCGTAAAGAACATTTGAATAGCGAAATTTAGGAAGATCTGCTTGTTGTTGAGTATAAAGATATAAAAAAAAAAAACAAGTTTTCTAGATTATAGAAAATTAAGGTAAATATTGATTGTATGATATGTAATAAAAATAAACAATCTTGTTTTTGTTACCACAGCCAGTATTCGGCTCCCTGGAAAAACTATCGGAGCAGAATGTCCTCGAGCACTTCGGATGGTTGCTTGCGTCCTACTGTTTGAAATAACAGCCTTTCTTCGAGAGACTTACCAAAACTTACCAAAATCCTGTAGATCTTCGTTAAAGGAAAGAGGTCCTTGGGATAGAGTATACAGGTACGATTTTTGAGTTATCTATTACCTTTATTATTGGTAAGTAGTTGCAAATTTTACTTATATATACATATATATCTATTTGTTGTGTCATTGATTTCTTTTATTATTATTTTTTGCGAAGGTGGATGCAAAAGCGGAGACGTTTATTGTGTAATAATAAGTGAGTTCATTATGTTTCGTACATTAGTAATGATTAAGGAGTGCATAATTATGATCAAACTTTTCATTTTGACAGGGCTCTTAGCAGTCAACACACATTAATGCCAGTCGAGTATGTGATTTAAATAATGCATGTTTTATTGCACAATATGTGCATGCACATAGTTTGTAAATACAATTGTTTCGGACACGATTGTAAAATCAAATTGTAAAGCCACTGATAGTTTTGACATAATAGCGTAGGTTTCTCACGTATGTATACCTCGGCACAGGATCCAGTAGTAAACGCAGACAACCTTTTATTTATAAAACATAATTTTAAATACTGTTTTCGGGTGAAACGGTGCTTGATCAAAAATTGCATTAAAAAAATACCATCATGTCTGCCTTTATACGTTGATCCATTAACAAAAATAATTAACAAATTTTACCGACTAAACTGAACTCGAAAAATTTAAAAGTGCATGGTATGCTCTTAAGGATACAAAATAAATTTCAAAGTCAATAAAAGTAGGTAAAATATAAAGTTATTTTTGAAAGTACATTTTACATTCGAAAATAGTTTAGCAATAGTAACATCGTATACCGCTTTGCTACATTGGCATGCCAATTATTCGAGTATAAATTTATGATACGAAGAAAGTTCTCTTTATAGTATCAAATAGTACTCCAATCGCTAAAAAATCATCTGCAATTTGTTTTGTTGGCTTTGTGCGTATATGGTTTATTTGATCTCTGATGCAGGGAAGCTAATCGACGATGGAGTATGGCATTATCAAGTATGGGACATTCTCAAGCTTCCGCTCAGAGTCTACAATCCATTGCTGGAGCAGAAACAGAACGAAAGATATCCTTTGTACTACACGAGCCAGAGAATGTATCTGGCGGAAGTAGTGTTACAGTAAGAGTCATCATTAAATACGCTACTATAGTGTCCTATTATCTATCTGTATATATTTTTTCTCAAATGTGTTCTTTTCCTCGTAAATAAATATACAGTATAATACTAAATACTATTGTATTTATTATATATTAATATTTTATAGGCCATTTTGAAAATAAATTTTCTTTATAATAGTAAAAATCTTTATAATTAAGTTTCGAAAATTTAGTTTCGTTGACCTGTGCGTAGGATTCGTACGGGTCACTTAATCTCACAGTTTTATATATTTAGGCGTGTGCACCATTGAACCAAATGTTAGACTTTAGTACTCCTACCAATATCTCCAAAATGATACACTCAAATACCTACAAAATCAGTTTACTAGAACTCAACGTACAGCTTAATCCGAATGATAATTAGAACGTTCAAGAATTGTTATATGTGCGTCGAAACTAACTGGGTCGAAGGATACGAATTCTAATAAATAATTTTCGTATCACTTTTTATAGCATATAAAAAATGGCGGTTCTTCGCGTCTGTGTAGACTATTGGAAATAGGTAAATTTCCGATGCAAGCTTTCATCCGTAGGACCGTAGCGTGATATGTATAGCCTTATTTATAACCTTTCCAAAACATTGGGCATATGAAATGCAAAAAAGATTTTTCAAATCCGACTAATAACGCGTTCAATCAAAAGAACTAATTCTTTAGTTATAGTAATTTAGTAGTAGTAGTAGTAAAGCTTTTTCTGATCTTGCTTGTCCGGGAAAGTACTAGCGGCATGCTTTTTACTGCCGCCAGGCAGCATTAAATTGCTCCGGTCTGGAGGGCATGGTAGCTGGTATAACTACAGGTACATGAAACTTAAAAACTTCTTGATAGACACACTGGCACTTTGTAGAACACGTTTCTTAAATGCCCTGAGAAGTGTAGTTCTGTTGATCCATGGATTATTACTATGAAGAAAAAGTAATATCAATATCACACTGATTACTATTGCTTTTCTATTTTAGTTACCGGAGGCTATCCCAATCGAAGACAAGAAGTCAAGATTGGGTTCTCGTGGCAAAGGCATAGCCCGTCGAAACACCCAACAGCATGCGGCTTTCGGATCATTCAAGCGGCGTTCTATTAAGTTAAGACAAAAAGATCCACGTGAACTTGATGAATGTAAGTTCTCATTATTTTTTAAATTTCTATTTATTTCTGAATGTCCTACTTATCAATATTTTATAAAATTAGCAAAGCTTTAGCATTTTATTTTATATTATAAAAAGTATTTTGGTAATACTAGTAATTTTTTATTTATTTAGTACCAAAAATTAAAATTAACATAAAAAGGACAACTTATCTCTAACGAGATTTCTTCATGAAGCCCTCGAATGATTGCGGTTTTATGCATAATGGTTTATATTTTACTTTTGTTTTTGAGTAACACTAAATTCAAATTTTTCAGTTGTAAATCGAAGGTCTGATTCATTCCAAAGTAGAAGAAAAGTTTCATCGTTATCTGATAGAAGTGATACATCAGAAGTTTATCCTGGAACAGGTATGACACTGAAACTTTCCATTTTATACGATTCAATAACGCTATTTAAAAGTTTTGTCTGATTTGATTACATTTATTGATGATCCATCTTGGCATAACGTTTTCTTCGACTTCAATGTTTCCAGGAGGTACGGTGATAATGCCAAACGAAGTTGATAGTGGTGGTGAGGAAAGCCCTGGTGTTTTGTCTGATGATCACGACCATCCACCCGACAGCCCTGATAGCAATTCAACCGATCCTCCAGATATAAATAAAGGTTTCCCTTGGCTTAAGGTTCGATAGTTTTATCACACAATAAAGACTTCAAAATTTGTAAATTAAAAAAAATCCTAGTATTGTCATTCTGAATTCAAAACACGTTAGTTAACGTGTCTTATTACGAATGATTTGATTTCTTGTGGTGCATAATATTTTTAAGTAAAAAAAATAGACGTAAACAAGAGTTTCAGATGTAAACGATATAGATACGATGAATATTCTTTTTCTTAGGTAAGCCTACCAAGAACTATACCTTACCTGTCATGTAAACACTGATCATCATAAGTACAGTTGATTAAGTATAACATTTTTCTAATTATCTATTAAATAATATAATATAGTCCATGTAAACTTGTTTCTTAGTACCCAATCAAATATAGGCTACAGTTTGTATGGTTTACAGGTGATAGTAAAGTTTTTGAATTCTTTCAACTATGTATGCTGCCATCAAAACTTTTGTCATCCATATTGCTTCCGCCGCAATATGCGTGGAACCGTTCGACTTATGAAATCTGTTCAAAAGGTATGTCCATTAGTTATTTTAGTGTATAATAGTTACGATAGTTGGGGTATATTATTACCCTTCGCCACTATAAACTTGTTGGTGGAAAAATATTCGATTCGTTTTAAAACAGTGTTTTGCTTGAAAATGTCTTCATATAACGTTTCGATAGGCCTACTTCAACGAAGTAGAGTTTCTACTTCATTGAATTAGGCTTTATTTTTTTTATTATTAATATCTGTTTGTCTGTCTCTCCGTTAGCGCATTACGCGGAATCTACTAAAAGCCTTCGAGTGCAATTAGGTATAGCACTCATAGCTGATACTCCGGGTTAACATTTAAGCTATTTTAATCCCAACAACAATGAGGTTCCTGCGGGATAAGGAATGAAAGATTTAGAAGACTTCGTACCATAACTCTGTCTTCTGAAGAAGAACCATAACTCTGTCATATCAAAACCGATTTTAATGAAACTTTTTGTTTCCCTCGTGCCGTGTGGTACAGTCTCCACCTTTTCACGCGGATATCGTACAAGGCTACTAAGAGAATATAAAGTAGAACAGGGCACAGCGTTTCTGCGTTCCAAAACCCGTCTGCCCAGCGTGATGATTATAAGCGAACCCTCCCATCGCAGGAGGCCGTGAACTGTTATAGGCTATTGTAATGAAAATATTATAGTTACACCTTTCTTCAGATATATGGTGAAAAATTTGGTCCAGAAATAAATACGACTAACAACGAAGAGGGACCCGGTGGAGCGAGAAGAGGTCGGCGCGCAAGAAAGCCTTCCGAAAATGCAAGTGATAGGTAAGAAAAAGCAATTAATCATTATTGTCAGCCTAGCAGTGGTAGCAGGCTTCGGCCGTGACTAGTTAGCATCCTACCGACATATACGTGCCGCGACGCGACATAGCATTCCGGAACCATGTAGAAACCGATAAGCGGTATCAGTTTGATATAACTGCCATACCAAAGTCTAATAGGTTAACATAAATTTAAATCTGTTTATTATAAATAAAAATACATCAATGTTTACATCTCGCTTACATTACGATAATCTTAATTATTGAAGATTTTTGCGCTCGGGAGGGTTGCACTAGCAGTAGTAACTAAAGAAAAAAAAATTAAGACTACGTTCTATAACGTTAATAGAACTTGTAGGAATGGTCTGGATGTATATCCGCCTTGTGGTTTTTGTATTTACCCTGAATATAGGTAACCTGAAAATAATATATCTTGGATTACATCATCACATGCCATTTGGTGAGGTTGTAATCAATGGCTAACTTGTAGTGGAACAAAGAATTAAAAAATCGTTAGCTCGGCTACTGGGCACAGACCTTCAATGAAAGAATAGACCTTCCATGCTGATTTATATGATTATACTGGTTACCAGACTTTCTCGATTTGTATGACATGTAAGTAATAATAATCTATATTGTCAACTCGACGTCTCAAAAATGACAAATACTCGACCCGGGAATCGATCGAACCTAATTTTTAATCGGGATTCAACGTGCTAACCATTAGACAAACGAAGTAGTTAAAAACGAAAACTGAGAGTATTTCTTTTATATTTTTACTTCCTCATATTCATCATAACTCCCGCTATGAGAAGGAGTTAAGACCGTAGTCCACCACGGTGGCCCAGTGAGAATTGGTAGAGTCCACACGCCTTTGAGAAAATTATAGAATTCTATAATATTCTCAAAGGCAACTGAAAGGAAACTGAAACTGAAATCAAAGTGCTACCCACTGGGCTATCACCGCTTTGTGCTCCCTCATATTTTCAATAGTTATTTGTATTGCTTTCATAATTTCTAAATGCAATCGTACATGAAAATTCTACGATAAAAACACAATAATCTGGAAGGGTAATTCATAATGAATAAGTAAGACACCTTTACCTCACGTCGCTATCGACAAAAAGTACCACTAGAAACAGATCTCAGCCGATTTTTAAATTCCAAATTAAAAGCATGAAACCGTAAACAGTGCCACAATATTTTGTTTTTACTTCTAGAATCGATCGATCTGTGATAGAGAGTGCAGGTTTGGCTTACCGTACTTCTGGAGTGGAAACTACTGTACCCACCAATGAAGTACCGCCCGTTAATAAGCCTGGTACCATACCGTATCCACCCCTTGAGCCACCGCCTATACTGAAGTACATCAAAACGCACGTAAGTTTTCATTAACAATTTGGCTTATTAAAATAAATTATAAATATAAATTTATGCGGATATACTTGAAATTGTATTCAAAATTCAAAAAAATTCAAAATTCATTTATTTCAAGTAGGCCTAATATAAGCACTTTTAAAACGTCAAGTCTGTCTGTGTGTAGTGACTCTACCACCGGTTCGGAAGGCAGATTCTACCGAGAAGAAGCCGGCAAGAAACTCAGCAGTTGCTCTTTTCCAACATTAACAATTTACATCTTCATTTTAAAATTCATTTTTCTATCTTGTGAGAGATGAAAGCGGAGCCGGATGCTTCCAAGCAACCTTGTCATTAAGAAGTTCATCAATTGTATAATAACCTCGCTGTAATAAATGTGTTTTAACACATTCTTTAAACTTATGCATTGGTAGGTCCAAAATTACCTTAGGAATCATATTATAAAAGCGTATACTCAGTCCCACAAATGACTTCTCCACCTTTCGCAGACGATATGCAGATGTCACTAATTTATGACCATTTCTTGTAAGTCGACTGTATATATCCACTTTTTGTTAATAAAGACTAATATGTTGTTTTACAAATACTATATTGTTATAAATATATTGTGAGGCTACCGTAAGGATACTTATTTCTTTAAATTTTTCACGGAGGGAGTAGAGTTTTATGGAAGAAGATCGAAATTTTATGCTAATTATAACAATAATTGACAAAATGTGTATGTGCTTCGAAACCGCATAACAGATCTTGTCAAAATATGACACATTCCTGTAGACGGCCATACGATCGTTTTATCCAAAAAACTTTCCCGACCTTCGACTTTCGAACTTTCCGAACTTTGCATGACTAAACAAATTTGACGAAATTCGGCAAAAACAATTTGATGAGATGAAACTGTTAGCAACACATAAATAATGTCCGTAGTTAATCGAAAAGGAATTAAAAAAGAAGGAGTTAATCCTACCCACATTGCATTAGTGCCTGCCGATTTTGGCCTGCTCAAAAAGATTTTAGCACTTTTGTTAGACTCGTTAGCTTAGTTTAGAGATTTGTGTACAACAGAAATGGCAATAATTGAGCTAATCCTGTTTTACGCAGATCTCTTTACTTAACTAAAATAGGTTTTTCAAAAATTCTAAAGGAAAATTATTTTTTATCAGGTACGCGACGCTTACCACGCGCCTTTAGCTGCATTAGTTAAAGGTGCAACCACACTGCCCGAGGACGTATTCGCGGACGCTGCGGGTGCCGCATGGCATCTTTTGCTAGAAGCGGACCGCGAGCTAAGTGCGTGTGCGGCCGCGCTTTTCATCCTCACAGCTGTGAAGGCACCGGCCGCAGCAGCACATCTCATGCATCGACATCTTAAACACCCCGACCCTTCCGTCAGGTATACTTTATAACCAAATTTTAGTCCAATCTGGAAATAAAACCAGTACAGGATGTTTAAAAGTTTTTGTTGCGTTTTTCGCGCCATAAGGTTTCGCTATTCGAGGCTGTGACTTGATGCCCCGAAGCCGCCGGCTATACATATTTGAAGACAATCCGCCAACCTTCATTTACTATCTATATTTTAATGTTGATGCAATGATATAAATCATCCAGTATACAGCTCTTATATATTTTTTTGTGACATCATTTCTAAAGCTTTTCCAACCCTGTTCAAAATTAAACTCCGTAAAATGTTGTGTTCCACATCAAGACTATGGGTATCACTATCGACCAGGTGAGCAAAAATGTATATGGAGGATCTTGGGTAATCTTTAAAAAGCTAAACTCACCTCTTTTCTTCATTAACATATTTGGCTTTCCTGTTACAGAATCAATGCTATATTACGATTCCAAGTTATGTGGAAACTACGATACCAAGTATGGCCTCGAATGGAGGAGGGTGCTTCAATGACATTCAAAGTGCCTCCTCCTGGTATCGAATTCACTCTACCTTCGCCAAAGATAGGAATCGAATCGTTAGCTGTTGTGGATCCACCATGGAGTCCACAAGTAAAAGATAAGGATATGGAAATGACCCTCAACCAAGAGCGACATGTAAGTAGTTTTTACAATTATAAAACTCTTATCACAGAACTGGATACTGAGCTTAATTAACTGTGATCTCAAGGGTTTATCTGCGTTGTGTAACTGTGTATTAAAAATTTCGCTAATATCATTAGCGATATCATTAGTTATTTAAAGATGCCCCAAATTCCCCAAGTCGTATACTTTTGAGATGTACAAATGAATATACTTTTATTCATTCATGCCCCGGGAAGGTTGCCCTGGCTTTTCCGGGCGATTGACTCTTAACATCTCCAGGTTGTAAGCTACATATGTGCCAAATTTCAACAAGATCGCTGCAGTGATTGATGTGATCATGGGTTACAAACAGAACGACACCCTCGCATTCATAGCAATAGATAACCGATTTAGTAACAAATGAAGAAGAGGTAATTTGATTGTATTAAATTTACGCTTGAAAGATATCCACCTACCAAAGCATTGTCTGACTAATGTCCATTTTCTATATTCAGACTGAATAATCCATAATCTATCGTTTTATTACTTAGTAACACTTTTATTGTCAAAAAATATCCATAAATTTATTAAAAGATAACAACTTTGCTGAGTAACTCATCTACAGATTATAGATAGATTGAATATAGAAAACGGACGTTAACCATCATTACAGCGATCATTAGTTACCGCAACTAAAACCCGCAAAAAGCAACAAACCGAAGCCATCAAAAAGGCGCTACAACAACGCGACGACAAGAAAAAGGCCGAACGGGAGAGTTTTCTTATTACAACGATTCCAATAACTCGTCAAGCTGCGCGAGAACCTGCGTTAGATCACGTTACAGACGATCATATTGAACGTGAGTATAGTTGAGCCCTGATCGGATTAGATTTAACAATTTTGCAAACTAAAACACGAACTAAAATGCTATGTGGCCGCCCCGTGCACTTTGCCATTTCCACTATTTTTTCGCATTTTTGAATGAGAAACTTTTCTTTAATCGTTTATGGCGGATAACAATTTAGTTCGATATTTTGTCAAGATAGTTTTCGCTTTGAACAACTACATAGATATTATTAAAATTGTTTGTTTTGGAATACTCAGCATTTTAAAAACCATATTCTAGATTAATTATGTTTAAATAAATTCTGCTGAACTCTACTTGTTTTAGACTATTTACTAATGTTTGTTTGTAAGAGTTTTCTGAATCGATTATCAATCCTTATCGAACTCGCATCTATAAAACGTTATCACAAAAGAAAAAAGATTTTCAGGCCGTCCCTTTAGGTATTTATTAAAACAGTCTAAAAGATTTGCATGTCAGTGGAGCTATTTTAGTTTTTGCGAGAAAAGGTGTATAGAAGATAGATACATTCAGGGAACGAAGATTTCCCAAAAAAAAATTTAGCGGCTAACTTAGGAGTTAATTTCGGTAAATGTTTTTTTTTAAATATTTCATTGCTTGTGTCAGATATAACGTCTTTGTCTCTGAAAAAGCACGTTGCGTACCCATTTTTGTTAGCAAGCCCTGCAAAAATAACGGATACTTATTATACCTTCCCATTTCTTTTAGCCCCAGCTGATGAGGAAATCGTTGAAGGAGTGCGTGGATCACATCACACGCAAGTGGCTTCAGCGTTATTTCCCTCTGTACTGTGTTCTGCGGTGGCCGAAATCATATCATTATTAGACGATGCTGCCGTGTCCCGGGAAGGATGCTCGGTATATGAAATAGCTTATCAGGTATAATTTTTATCACCAGTATTTTCACTTCGTTTATTGTTTAATGATTAGTTATTGTAGGATAATGAAGTTTCCAAAAAATATCTATGACTAACTATTCAGTCTTGGTTGTTTATAGTGCGTTAATACTTACAAATTCTTCAGCTTTTAAAGCTTTAAAGCCGTTTTCTTTAAGTAAGGATTAAACGTTTCACTGGTACCATTGTCTAAAATAAATTTGTCTTAGGTTATATGGGGATGTCTTGTGGAAGATTCTGCTCTATTTCTACGCCACGTGTTAGAAAGGCTAACAAGAGACCACCAAGATGAGATGTTTAAACTCCTGCGTCATTTAATACGTTTTATACCAAGATTACCACAACAGGCTGCGTTCGCATTGTACAACTATATTATTGGATATGTTATGTTCTACGTGAGATCACCGCATGAAGATGGACAAAGACTTATCGGCGCAGCATTGTCAATTCTGTGGATGGTCTGTATTCTTCCGAACACATTGTTTAATGATTTACGTACATTTTAGTTCACTTGTGCATTTAACTTTCATTCTTTACTTTATGAACCAATATTTTTAAAGGTAGTACACAGCGTCCACGGTATAATGTTCAAGGATTTAAAACAAATATTGCGTAAGGAACAATGCGACGCTTCAATTCTGCTAACTGCAAACGTGCCCGCCGCTAAAAAGATCATTGTACACGGTCCGTGTAAGTGTTAATATTTTTAAAGTTGTAATTGTTTCTTTTAAGTTTTTAAAAAGGTATAAAATAAACACTTCCGTAAATCCTAAAACTGCATCATTCTTTATACGGTGGATAACATGCGTAGGCTATTTTTAGTCTCTAACGTATTCTATATTGTTTCCATTCACCACAATTCACTTCGCAGCAAAAATGTGGACCTTTTTAATTTAGTTGCGGAGTTTTAACCTTATACTGAAACGTTTCGAAATCAAATTTTCGTTATTTTTAGCTGACAACGAAGGTAGTATACCGTCCCAATTCCCGGTTCAAGAGGACACCCAATTCTGTCAAATTTTAAGAGAATCTCTAGACTACTTTGGCATTCCTGAAAAATTACATGACGAACACTTTCTAGTTGACTTTAAGACACGTAAGTTTTATTTTTTAAGGAAACATTCTTCTTGAATCAGATTTTTTTTGAAATCTGTGATGTTATATTAAATTAAAATATCTCTATAAAAGATTTTTTTTCTTCTTCTTCATTGACACAGTTAGTGCTCTAATTATTTATTTAGTTAAATGAAAACTGTGATTAGTACGGTAATAAGACCTCATCAACATATTTTATTTCGTTTATTTTATTTTGCTTTAATAGGAAAATCTTTATATGGTACACCACAGCTGTAAACCTCTTTCCGAATAGCCTTGTAAATTTGATTGCTACAACTAATTTCGAATTTTAGGTCAAATTCACAACGCCCAAAGTTACGTCCGCGATCATTATTTCTTCAAGCGATCTCAATATCCTCAACTGGGATTGGTACATTTGGAGCCAGAGGAGGCTTTTGAAAAATTACAACAGCAGGAACTGTTACAGAAATTTGTTGAAATCGGCAAAGTATCACTTACTTGGGCTATACTAAAAAATGTGGACATGGTGAGTTTTTTTAAGGAGCGCTTACACTATATCGTTAAAAGAATATACACGCGAGAAATAGAATTTTAATAAATCTTCTAAATAGAATCTTATCTGGATTGAGTGCTATAAAAGTCATTTTAATGACATAATTAGAATATGTAGGCTAAAGATTATTTATTAGCTTAATATTATTTTTATTGGTGTAAATCGTACAATCTTACTTTACAGGTCGTTCAAAGAGTTGTATTTCTTCACGATGAGCTCATGAAATTGCCATCTTTTCCGAGGAAAGCTCTGGAAGCGGATCTGGTTTTGTATAGCCGAGGGCCATTGGGCTCAACTCTGCTTGGCTTAGACGTTCTACATAAGTTTATGTATGTTTTTGTGACAGTCTTCTAAGTCTAACTCTTCCTGAAAATTACAAAGTAGATTAATTAATTTGTTTCGTCGTAATTTTGATTTCGTTGAAATTACTTAACAAACGACATATTAATACGAATTTTCAGATATTTCATAAATTATTATTGCAAAATCTTACTAAAAATTAAAAATTATTTTAGGTGGGTGCGTCTTATTGCCCGTATGTTCGAAGCAATGGCAGGAAATTTTACGTCATCGAGAGATATACATCTGTTCTTGAACGTACTCAATGGGGCCTTGATGCTTCACAGTGAAGACTCCCTGATTCTCCGATATGTTATAGCAACTTATGTAAACGCTGCTTTTAACTTCAAAAACATATTCTCTACTAATGGGTAATTCACATTGTTTTATATCTTGACTAGACGGTTAGTTTCGTATTTTTAACGTGAAGAACGTACTTTATGCGCAATAATAGCATATGCCATAAAATAAACACCTCCCTGTGCTACCCAAAAAAACTACTTCAAAATCGCAATTGAAAAGTAGTAATAATAGGTTAAATTTGGTTATAAGGAGAAGCGGAGATGTATTAAAACATTTTGTTATTTCAATCACATTTTCTTAAAAAATCGAACTTAATAATTAATTTACAGATTTTTAACAGTTTCGAAGATATTCATTTTCACTATAAATAAATAGTCAATAGTTATAAAAACGCTATATGCGTTATATGCCTGAATATTCATAGTAAAATTTAAACTTTTCAGCTATCTTCTCATAATGCCGACACTCCTACAAATATACTCGAATTTCCAAACAAATAAGCTAGTGACGACAACGATAGAATATGCCGTGAAGCAATTCTATTTGCTCAATAGAAAACCATTCATTTTACAAATGTTCGGTTCAGTATCCGCTATACTGGATACTGACGAGGAGGCATCTTTTGGGGACGCTAGCAAAGTAAGTAATATACCCGATACCTAAACTACTCATGTCTAGCTCACGTGTTGTGTATGAGATTATTCGAGATGTTTAAATTCAGTGTTTTAATTGAAAATAGATTATTTCCCTAGACCATATTATTATACCTCGACAATTAAAGGTGCCATCGTTAATTTGTCCTACATTATTAACATTCTAGGTGCAATCCAGCTGTCTTTTCAATCTTCTACTCAGTCTGGAAACTCCATCACCTGACCCACTTCACATAGCAGAACTAATTAAAGAAGAAAAGCCACTCAAACCTATAGACTTTTGCTATCGAGATGAAGACGAAATGGTCAATGTATTGGATTGCATCAGCCTTTGTGTGATGGTTGTATCGTACTCTGCTGAAAGTATGCGAGGATATCAAATGCTTGTAAGTTTACATTGAATGGGCGTAACCAATCTACAAGACTTGTTGGAAGGGAGTAATATTTTTTTTATTGTTGTAAATATTTTAATATAGTAGAGATACAATATTAACAACAATAAAAATCTTGCTCTACAACTTTTTCTGCACATCATACTTGAAGACTAATAACTATACAAAGTTGCCATTAAAAATACGCAATAACTTACACTTACCTATACATAACGTGGGATAAGAACTAGAAAAAGAAAAAAGTCTTGGTGTCGCCTTTCGAGTAACCTTGGATTTATAAATTGTTATGACTTTATAAATTACAATATTATTCGAAATACCATGTCTCATTATATTTGGAATAATATTGTAAGTTGTAATATTTATATTTATTAACTTTCATGCTTACAGATTATACTCGAAGCGATACTGCCATGCTACGTGAAGCAAATACAACTTCCGACCTATAACCGAGAGGGCAAAACTGAGAAAGAAATCATTCAGCAGCTTGCCATTGCCATTAAAACTCTTGTCAATAACTGTGAAGGACTATCCAAGTAAGTTGTTTTACATTTTGATTCATATTACAGGTACGCAGGCAGACAAAATCCTCAAAAATCCTAAAAAAATCGTCAATTTACAGGAATTTTCATAACGTTATTACTTGAGCACTAAAAAGTTACATGCGACACGACACTGCTCAAAAATTATATGCTTGCCGTGTGGTGATGGCAGATCATTATACAGTTGTAACAACCGGTGTAGGTTACAACCTCTTCCTGGAGTGTCGTACAAGGCAGCTAAAAGAATATAATCCAGATGAGGCAGTAGCGTCCAATGTGCTAATACTAACATCTACTGCGATCACCAACCCGTTACCCAGCGTGGTGAAAATAGACGGACCCTGCTGTTGGGAGACACTTTCAGTCCAGCAGTGGACTGTCATAGATTATTGATGATGCATTTTGCACGCCATAACGATTATAATCTTCGTCAGGGTATGAATGCCTCACTATTAAGCACGTATCTTTGCTCATATAAGAAAAGAATATAGAAAGTCTAAAAAAACGTCTCAGTAACAGTATCTTACAATAAAGATAATTTACAGAACCTTCAATATTTCTAACATGTAGAATCGAAGCGGGTTTCCAAATTTTTACTCAATAATGAATCTTGGATATTGGATAGAAGCAGGCGTTACTTTGCGGAAATCCATGATATATTATGAAAATTAGTCTTAATTTGCTATACTCCGCGAAAAGCGGGAGAATCTGTATGGTGTAATTTATAATTTCTTCAATCCTTATACTCCACACCAAACAGATCTTCGGCAATGTACCCTCTACGCACGTTTCGCTCCGAAACCGGAGAGATGTTGACTTTACAACGATCAATTTTTGAGACAAAATTGTTAAGACAATTATTCATTGTAAAATCAACATCTCCTGAGGATGCTCCGGATATATTTTTCATAATACAATAATTAATCAATGGAATTCTTTATTTTATCATTTATTTCAAGATCATACAACGGCCCTTACCGAACTTCACCAGAACACAAAGGTTCCTCCCAACGTGGGTGTCCTAGGCCGGCTGCGACTCCTTTCATGACGCTTGATATACTGGACGATGAATCGCATTCGCGTTACGTTAGTGACCACTCTCGTATGCCTCCAGTCACTGACTATACAGGCACTGAGGATTCTGAGGTAGGTTATCATAACTTGAAGCCTGTAAATTTTTAATGAATAATTTTCTACTGTACTAAAGAACAGGAATTTTATTGTAAAAACACTTCTCCTAAGCCGATTAGTATTTGAGAACGATCAGCCGATCAACTGGTTAGTGAGCCGTTGCCTTGTGTAGACATTGACTGGGTTGATTGATCGCTCGTATTCGACCTCGCATTTAGCAGAGTAGTAGGTGGTTGATATTTCGTCCGCAAAACAATTTTTTGATTGAAACCCGTTTCAATTTAAATAGTTTAGGGTTATTTCAAAACCGGTTTCAAGCCCGGCAAGCTGTACTGTCGTTACAATACTGATATCTAACAAAATCATGTTACAATGGTACAGTAGCAACGTAAACAAAAATCATACTGCTAAATAACTGAAACCATTTACGAAACTCATAAATAGCTGATCTAATTGAGCACCCATTATTCAACTATCAATATTATATTAAAACCAAAAACCGATACCATTGTCATTGTAACTGAAGAAGGACAATGCAGTGACGTCCCTTTTGCCAACAATTTCGAAATTTATAAGTGCTCAGCACAAAATGTCTTCTTCAAACTTGAAGACAAACGTGTTGTTTTGGTTTTAACATCTTTTAACGACCCACCGGTTGTCTCAAATTGGCCTTCCTTGGGTATTATAAACTAAAAAAGATAACATAACCAGTATTCCTATATGTATTCACTTTCCATGATCATGAGTATATTTACTTTGGATAGCTCGTACGCGCTGAATATCGTCGTCCCCGAGACGTACTTCTGTCATTAGTAGGCGATTTTATCGACCGCGCCACAACGCGTTTGGTGGACTTGAACGGGTCTAAAGGGAGTGGAGGAAGTGAAGGGAAACCTGTGGAACTCCTCGATTCGAAGTCACATGCGGTAAAGAAATTACCTATTTCTTCTGTAACTTTCTAAAATACTCTGGTTTCTTAAACAGAACCTTTTAGAGCCTAGCTTAGATACATGTAATTCTAGTACATCAGGGCTAGACATTTCAAGGTTATCTATCGACACCGCTCTTTGTATATTATAAATTGAATTCTGCTGTTATCGTGTCATAATAAATTACGACTAGTGTCGAGATAAAAAGTTACAGCTTTCTCTCACAGCTCAAACAGTATTTGTACTTTTACTTAAAGTGTCTCGGCTTTCCGAGACTCATAAAACATTGCATTTGAAATTATAATGAAATTCAATGTTATATATAATTTCCAGAGACTAGCCGAAATAGCCCACTCATTGTTAAAAGTTTCCCCATACGACCCGGAATCTATGGGTTGCAGAGGCTTACAACAGTATATGATGCAAGTCCTTCCAGCTGCAGATTGGGCCGATGATTCGTTAAAACCCGCACTCATTATGATTTTACGCAGACTTGATAAAGTCTTTATGAAGATTGCTAAAAAACCTAGTATAAGGGTAAGTCCCAAAGCAATACAAATATTATCTTGCAAATAATGTGACGTACCAAATTGGAATAAAAAATGGCGTTGGTGGTGACATGAAAACATGTTAGACTAGAGTCGAAAGTGCATTGCAATTCCAATAAATTTCTTCAATCAATCTATAATTATTATTAACTTTGATAATTATAAAATAATTATGATAAATTATTTATAATTTATTATTAATTTTTCAGAGAAATACGGATTGGGATTCCGCCGCCATTTTACTCAAAGGAATATATGAAACGATGTTACGATGCCCATATATAGTGCATTGGCAGCAAGTCAAAACACTTCTTAACACTGTTCAGGTAGTTATTTGTTAACCCATCATTGTTAACCCATAACCGACGTCACGCTGGTAATGGTCTCACGTCTTTGAGACATTATAAAGAAGTCTTAGCCATGCAGGTTTCCTCGCGATGTTTTCCTTAATCGTAAAAGCAAGTTACCGGAAACTGATTAGGCCTAAAGTAACAGGAACGTGCCGACGATCAAACTAGGTTCTCACTAGGCCGAAATGTTAAGGCTAGGCGAGTTCGTACAAACGCTTCAAGTAAAAAGAAATAAATATATGCTTCAATGTTTATTGTTTATAGTATCCTATATAGGATGGTCGTATTAACGAAAATTATTTTTAGGCGTTAATAGTATCAGATAATAATAGCGGAGAAAACTTATCGTCGGCAACTGCTGCTCTAATGTCGCAACCTCCACCACCGCACTTTGGCAGCACTGTTGTTCGTTTGATCGCATTGCAAGTTGGCCATACTGGGGTAAGCATAAAATTACAGTTAATTATCAAATGAAATATCTCTAAAAATGTTAAAAACTGACCTGTTTTCACCACTAATGGCTTCACTGCTACATATCTAGTTATCTATTAAACTAATTATAATAATTTATGTAATGAGAAAATTGCTACGTCTAGATGTACTACATTGTATCGTTAAATTTACTAAAAATGTATTAATATAAAATATATCAACATGATTGTTGCAGGATAGTTATACATTAGAACAAATGTGCGGTGGCAGTGCAATTTTTCCAACTGCCGAAAAAACTGAAAACATGCTTATGAATTTAATCATGCCTTTAAGCCTAAGAGTCGGCGCCGGACGAAAAGGTAAACCATTTCATGATTATTTCTCCTTTGATTCTACTATTGTTTTTAGGAACTGAAGTGAACGAAATAAGTTTAAAATTTTTTTTTTGTTTTTTTCGTTAATAGTCTTCTCCTAAATATCCTAATCTTGAACTTTTTTGAGTAGGTACTAAAGTTCTTTGAAACATTAATAGTCAGCCAGTAGTACACGTCTAATGTTCTATTCAACGTAGCATATTGTTCAACAATAGCGAGGAAAATAATTATTTTAGTTTTTAAAGTGCCTTTTGAGTCCAAAAACGATCTTTACGAGAATTGTATATGAGATGATTTTGTGCGAGCATAAACTTATAGGGTTTGATCTGCCTTTGCCCTATTAAAGCGCCAGAACATCTCGACCTTGGTGAAAACATAGGTTAGGACATTATAAAGAGGTCCGACGAAGCCTCTTAGACAAAAGAATCAAGCGATAAGTAAAGAATGTTGCGGAACGAGTACAGGACATTTACAACGATATCGGCATTTACCAAGAGCGGCACAATCAAAGGCGTCGAACTTCTGTCTTTCTTCTTTATACTGTGGTGATAGTATGTGTGCAATTTTAACTTTTTTTTTGTTTTCATGGTGCAGATGTGCCACCGCTCCGCCAATCGGACGTGTCATATCTAGTGTCCGTGGTTGTGAGCGCGCTATGCCCACCCGCGCCGCCCGGACAAGCTTTCGCGGTCAATGCTAAGTTGGGTACCGATGCACGAGCAAATTCACTCACCTTCACCGGTAGTCGAGACACGCGAAACACAACTCGCTTGTCCAACATTCTGTACAGGATCGCCTTTTTGGGTACGTCTATCACTATACAAAACAACATGTCGATCACTTGTGGAATAAAAACGAATCTATCCCACGGGGACAATACATTTTTCGGGATAAAAAGCCTATGTACTCGTCAAGACCATAATTTGTCTATGTGCTATATTTCATCGAGGTCCATTTACGTCCATCCAAACTTTGCTATTTATGATATTAATGATCATGTAATAATTTAATTTGCATAAACTTGAGTATGAAGGTTCATAACCTTCAGTCATTAGACAGAATAGGAAAGGTTTGCGTGTTCATAAGTTTCCACATCAACTCTAATCTAAAATTCATTTCTAAAAGTTCTAGGTAAATTTGTTTGTCTTTCAGTTATGGTCATAACAGCTATTTTCATGTTGCAGCTCTTAAAGTGCTGTGCGCATGTTTCACGAGCGAGCTGTGCAGTGAGTGGGGCAGAATTGCGCGCGCTATGCGTGAGTTGGGACGCCGAAACGAGGCTGCTCATCATTTGTGGGATTTCCTCGAATACATAGTCACGTATCGTACACCTCTTTACATACTGCTGCAGCCATTTATCGTGCATAAGGTAAGGTTTGGCTTATAATTATGTTCAAGTCCTCTACAAAATTATATATATATATAACCTTTTACATTTATCGTTCTCCACTTATGTACTATAATGCTGTAATTGATGTGTACGGTTGGTTTTTTTTACTGTCGTTGAACTGATACATAATGAAGATTAATATGGCTACGGGGCACATTTTTGAACCTTGGCAATATTTTAAAATTGATTTTTAGATATAACGATGAGTTATTTTTATTATTACATACGTAGTAGTTTTGTTAATTTACTAACTTATTCATGGTACCTAATTGACTATTAAAAAAAGAACCATTCGGAACTATCTCTGAAAAAATAGCTAAGGTTCGAAAAATAGTCCGTATATTAAATAACAGCACAAATTAAAGTAATACGTATGCAGCTAGTTCACAGACTCCTAAACCGGAGCATCTGCACATGTTGTTTAAACCACAAAATTATTCAAGAAATGAAATGGCATGGAAAATGTCTCACATTGAACTGCACCAAACATTTTACCTAATATGTAGTTTAGCTCTGATATTTTTAATACGCTTGTAGCTATCTCAACCGCCAATCGGCGACCACGAGCGTCATATGCAGTTCGTGGTACGCGAGCGTATCCGGGGACTAAAGTTGCCCGCGGCACGTGCTCGGGGCTCGTTGTTAGCAGAGCTGGCTCGAGAGTTGCGCATAATGAGGGACACGCATGACAATTATAAATTCGGTAAGCCTTTTGTTTACCTTTTAGCTGTAATCTATCGGATTCTGTGCATTACAGAAATGAAAATTCTAAATAGGTCATAGGTGTTTCATCACGGTTAGTTATTGAGTTAAGCGCTGCAAACTACCGGAAAAGATGTTTTTGATTGTTTGATTTACCAACAAATGATTTCAACCATTTGTTAAAATATTCCCTCCGGTTAGTTTCACATTTACGAAATACGCCAGCTAGCTCATTTGTCAATAACGTGTCAATAGTGTCCGATACATTTAGATACTGTACTAAACTGCCTCGTTCGACAAGTGTTTTTACGCGGTGCTGGGTAAAAAATCTTAGCTTAGCACCCGGATTTAGAGAGTTAGCGGTATACACTTACTTCACTTAGTAGTAAAAGTTAAAATTTCCGCATTAGAGCTTATATGTTATTTCTAGAAGCGTATCTGCTATGAAGAGGAGCTAAGTACCGAGCAACGGAACTTTAATAGGCTAAAAATTTTTGCGGTTGTTGTATAATGTACTTCGAGTTCTGATTATTGGAGATACAAAAGGTTGACGTTCTGGGCCTTAGTTGCGATTTGAGTATAATGTTGAGTACAATTTAGTACAAGAATTAATATCATTTGAATGTAGTAATGCTGCGTTGGCGAGTCATTAATAGCCTGATGATGTACCCCATGAACAGAACAATTAGAGAACATCGGTCAAAGTGGTGGCAAGCGAGCATCGGAAGCGGTGCCTCGGACAGGATTGCCCGATAAGCAACAACAACACCGGCCTTCGCTCATCTCGATGCTAGTGGGACGCGCGCCCGCTCCTCGAACACCAGACCATCCTTGCGCTCCGCTTTCGGCCCAACGAGGTAACTACTCCGGTATATTTATAACACCATAATCATTGACATACCCAGCTTCTGGTCTAGGGGTCAAGTGAGATTCTTCAAGTAGGAACGTCCTCGGCTGTTTTCTGAAAATTAGTTAGAGGGTTTCGATGCAAAAGCCATCTAAACAAATAATTTAATAAGTTTTTCATTTCTGTTTGTCTACCTGTCTTTATCTTGACCGCTATACATTTTCTGAGAGAGTTCATACATTTTCTGCGACATTTCCAAGGGGGCTATAAAAATCAATCTAACCCAATATCTTTAGATTGCAGTTTGAATTTAGTACTACTATCCTTATCTACAGGGAATAGTACGAAACGGATAGCAGTACTAAATTCAATCTGCTATCTTAACACTTTGGGCTAGATTGATAAGTAACATTCATGGTTTGTATCCAGCCAACATAGATCGCTCGTATTAGACTTGTAACATTCATCTTAACGCATCTATGCTTTCAAGGTTTAATAAAGCACGACGTGAGAAAGCACTTGGTTAGTATCAACAATCAAGAAGCATTAAAGTTGTAACAATCTTATAACTTACAATATTGTCATGTTTCCAAGAGCTTTTAGTATGGCCATTAAATAAACTAAACTGTTAAACTAAAGTTTTATTTCCAGAATCACTATCTAGCAGTTCAACAACAAGTCAACACGTGTTCGACCTTGCCTCGAACAACAATAATGGCCGATTCAGTGACAACAGCAACAATAACGTTAATAATGCAAATGTTGGTAAGAAGACCATGTTAGCCTCCTATTATTATATATTTTATAGTTGCCGAGAAAGCTACTATAATCTGAACTATCATTTCACAGGTACAATAAACAACAACTTTGGCGGTGACCAAAAACAGGTTCTTAGCACACCACCGTATGGAAATGTGCAAACAAAACTGCGTTTCGTGCCATCAGTCGAGTTTAAATTGACCACAGGTATAAGAACATCGAATAAAAAATTTACTATTTTCTCTCCAGATGGTGGAAAACGACTACCTTAGGTTGATTTTATAATATATAATTTTCTTATCAATATATAATTTATAATATATAATTTTTCTTATCATTCACACGCATATTATATGTGCAATAAATATTTGTAAGTAAATGAGACGGAGCGCACAGTACATTTTTGATTAAGAGGACTTTAAAAACGGATATACAACTTACTTTTTAAGTCTTTGTAACTTTCCATTTTCATAGAGATAATAAAAAAACTATTTTTCTTTATTGACACAACTACCAAACCAAATCGCAGGAGCAATAGGCGAGGCGGCATTAACGCCTCTCTCTCCAGTGTCAGCCGTGTCGACCGGGGAGTCATGTGAAGAAGCGGGAGAGGGTGCCGGAGATGACGACCGACCAAGACTGCATCGTGCTCACGGACCTTCCAAGAAGACTTTCAAATTCCGACGAAGTCGTCACGCAAAGCCTGAGGTAAAATTCAGCATTTGGAAAATCTGCAAATTTCGGAAAAGATTGATTATTAACTGCGGTATTCACCTGGTTTTACACTATTTTGATTGAATTTATTATTTTTGTCATTATTTAGAGCGAAGAAATGATTAGCACTATTATACTATATAAAATCTATTATCTGAAGATTTTGGATTAGATTGCTTATTATTTTCAAGCTTTACTGTTGCATGATTTATTTTTTGATTATTTAGAAAAAAAAAAGTGAATCGTTATAATAAATATGTAAGCTAGAAGACAGTTAGGTGTCTCTATAAGAGATCTCTACCAGTGACCCTAGAAGATTTCACTGTTGGAGAAGAGAGAATAGGTACTGATACGTTAAAACATCTACCACTTTAGAGGAGCCACCAATGCATTGTCTGCTTTTAATGTGTATATAGTTCGCCATTTGAATGAGCTTTAATTTGCTATTAGCGTTGTAAAAATTTCCCTATATAAAAATACAAGGGATCCAGATTCTGCTTTTTGGAACAAGATCAGGGAAAAGAAAGATATGGCATACAGGCTAAGAACTCTTCAGAACACCCATCCATCAGAAAGTCTATGAACAAATATGTTAAATTTAGTTAGTACTAATTTTAAACTGTATTGTTTTTTTTCAGGCATCGCATGTTCGCTTAGAATCTGATGAATGTTCATCACCTGGTCCTGAGAGCACACCATTGCGCCGCCCGTGGCCGACACTCCTACAGCCTACAACAGTCACTGATACATCTTACGACAGCGAAATATCTCAGACGTCCTCCACGTCTGGATATAGGTGAGCTAGACGCACTACTACTTGTCTACTTGTCTTGTCGGTGGATACTTAAACTTAACTTCACTCTTAATTTTAAGTCATTAAAGGAATTTATCGTCATCATCATCAGGCCGTTAAACTTAGTCCACCACGCCCATGAGAACATTATGTAGAACTCTCCCAGGCATGCAGCATCCCTCACGATGTACGAAAACACAGAGTCGTGAATAATCTTTTAATGGTCTTTATCTTCTACATTTTATGAAATTTAAGCTGTTGTAACGGAGCAATACACGCGACAGGTTGGGTAGCGGAATGCTTATTTCGGCGGCCAAGCACCACGGTTTCTGTGTTCTGCAAAGCGTGGTTGCCGGGGAATTATGTGGACATGCGACTTAATACCTCTACCACGGACTTATAGACACAGGGCAGTACGATGCAGAAAGTGTTCCTCGCATTCCCTGCTTATTACTTGCCTTACCATTAGTTGGGCCACCTGCTTGGTCAGTCAATTATTACTATAAATAATAATACAAAAATAAGAATATTATAGCCCTATGTCGATTGTGTGCTATTTCAACATTTTTTATTAAGTTATGTGATAAGTATTTTATCTACCAGGGAGAGTTATAGCCTACAAGCTTCTATGTCGGAGTCACCGGGCGGGTCTGTACGCGCAGTACGAAGCGAATCTGCCACGCCGCACGCTAGCCCCGACGGTAAACCGCTCGTATGTACCGCCTCGCAATATCCCCTTCCCTTTCCCCCTCTCACAATCTCGCTCTAGCTCTCTTCCTCTTTTCTTCTATCAAACTATTCACTGCTATGCCTCTTTCCTTCATATTTTCGTCGTAAGAAAATAGTACCATCATAATTAGATAACCATTTACTAAGTACATAAATATTACCACCTATACAAGCTCTAAACTGTACCTAATTTGATAATTCTAAAAGTAATGATATGTCTTCAGCTACGTTAATAACTACCCAAAAAGAATCTTTGTAGGTTTGGGTTACCAAACAAATCATTGTAGGATCTGTAGCGGTGCCATTTTATTTCTACCAAAAATATTGAATCATTGGCTGTAAAAAGTAAAAAAAAAACAGAAACTGTTTTCTTATTTCGGATGCACTCTACATTTATTATTTATCTATCTCCTACCTTTTAGACGCTGCTGTGATCAAATAACTCTATATCTTATCAGTATATATCAGCTATTTTGTTTCAATCCAACATTGCTACAAGCTTTGCTTTTGATGTGGTTGTTTGTCCTTATTTGTGATGAATTAACTTTTGCCCAATTTTTTTTCTTTATTATTTGCACTTTATACTCCCTTATTCAACAAAATACATGCATGAGTACCGTAATTTATTTAATACCAACCATTGTCATAGCATCTCTGAGCTGTGAGTCTGCAACATCCTCGGCCGAAAGGACTGCTTTACTGGGTGCAGCCAGCCAACGCTCCCTTCTATTGAGCAGTGAACTTCGAGATGAGGACACACTACTTTAATTATAAACCTTAATTAAAAGAATATAGCTCAGGGTGCCGAGAATTTACATCAATGTTCATATTATATATCAAACTATGGTTTTCAATACATTTATAAACAACACCCAAAATATCCCTTCTCACCAAGCATTAAACTGTTTCAGTAATAAAAATATTTCCTAACACATCCTATCCTAAAATATTGGATACATATGGGGTATTCCATGCCAAATCGACCACTTTTGAACGTTACCACTTAAGATTTCGCTGAATTTTTTTTATCTTTTTCTACTTGATGAAAGACGTTTTTCAGAATTTTTTCAAATTTTTTTATCCAACACAAAAAAAGTTATGAAGCTTTAAAAAAAAATGGCTTTTTTATTTTCAAATAGCCATAACTCTCTCAAGAATTGACCTTTCGGGACGTTTTGTTTTTAATTGAATTTTTTGAAAAAATAAATTAAAAAAATTTAACATGATCGCTTCTATGAAATAATCGCGTTTTTTGTATAAAATCGTTATTTTTTCGAAGTTCGTCGTTCTAAATTTTTTTTTTTTCTCAAAAAAAACTTCAATCAATTCTAAAATTATCAAAAAAAAATTGTTGCATGATTTTTGAGTCATTAAATGTTAACTGCATCAATCATTAATCCTATTCATTATAATGGTAAATTCGCCCTCTCTGGTTTTACTGATTTCATGTTTTATCCTATGGGTTGAGCAAAATAAAACCTTTCTTAATACACCTCTAGGGTGTTCACAGAATATTCTCTGAAATTTTTTTGTTTAGCTGTTTGGTCTGTAGGATATCTGTGAGTCAATCAGGACAAACCTTAAAAAATAATTGATTAAGTTTTTTATAGATTTATCATTGATTTAGTATGTTACTATCGTAACAGATTTATTGTATTAAGTAATAGAAAATCAATTGATGTAGCTGTGATTGTGATATACTGAACAAAACTTATATTACTAATTGTGTAAAATTTATTTTATTTAGTAAAATTTTAATAGAAGTTTTTGTTGAAGATCGTGTTTTATTTTATTTTCTCACCCTTTCGATGTTCCAAGGGATCTGATATGCAGCTTAATTTTTTTTATACAAGAGTGCGAGAGAGTTGCCTCTATGGTTCCCAATTTAGGCCATAAATTGTAAGGTAATGTTTTGTGGCATTGAAATTCTCAACACAAGCCCCACCTTAGGAAATTGGATTTAGTCATTTTCTTGACTTGGAGAAGCCTCACCTGTGCCCGATTATTATTATCATTATCATGGGACAGCAATCATTAAAAACATGCTAAATTTTGAAAGTTCTGTGAAACACAACATATTAATTATTTTAAATCAGTGTGGTGGGTAGAAGCTCCCACACACCCCCTCTCTAATATCAGAGGAGCCTATGCAAAAAAGTGGGAACTATAATAAACTGATGAAGTAAACAAAAAAAATAAAATATTATGATTACATAGAAAAGTTATTTATTAAATCAATCATGGTTCTTTACACAGTATAAATGGTTGAATAGCAGTTTGTATCTCAGGATCTAATGGTATCTCATGAATATATTTTGAAAATGTGAGTACAATTTTATATAAACTTCTTTTAACTGAAGATAAGAGAGCAGATCTAATTTTTATTGCAAGTGCATCATTAAGAATATGCTTTCTAGGCACCAGACCAGGTTTAGTTAATTTATCTAGGTTCTGCTTAAGACTAACAAATGCTGATAATACTGTAGGCAAGTCATGTTGCGTCACACCATATTTATCTTCTTTTAAAGATGATGATACAATATTGGCAAGTCCTTCACAAGTCCACATAACTGGCTGAGCTTGGATAAGAATAAATTTTAATTTAGTATCAACAAGCTCGCCAAAGAAATAATTTATGCCTGGTTTTTGGCATAATTTCTGAATAAAACTGTTGAACTCTTCTTTCACTGCTGTCGCAAATGTATTATCAACAGTTTTTTTATCATGTTTTTTTAATTCTAGTAGTTGAGGAGACTGAGCCATGTTTCGTAGTGATCCTGTATATTGAGGTGGAGTATCTGGGAGTACTTTATTAAAACCATTCTGACTCTTTGCATCCACTTCAGCAGTATAAGAATCACTATTAATACTGTCTAGCTCCTTATTAAATTCATTTATTATGTACAAACATTTCTCTAGCAGGTTGTTCCAATTCTTAGGATGGCCACCTGGCTGTGAAAGCATAAAGGTTTGACCTCTTCTTGAAGGATCGGTCATTGACATATTCTTCAAATCCAGGGCGCCTAAGTAACTTGTAAACTGTAATCGCTGTGAGAGGGCAGTGGCCAATGTCATATGTGTATTGGAATCTATAGGGAACTTCATAGGTTCTGTGAGCACTATATTGAAAACTGTTTTCATAGTATAAGTAGATATAAAAAACAGACTTGTGTAGAACCAAAGTCCAATCCATATACCTGAACTAATTAAACTGATGATATTGTCTAATGGTGGATCTTCCAAGTACAAGCTATAAACATCAGATACTACACTTCTTGGTTTGCTGCCCCAAATGTAGTAAAATACACAATAATAAACTACAGGGGTTATAGAATGTTGGAATCCCATGGATAAAATGTTGCTAATAACCAGTTTGATTTGTTGAAATTTCTCTTGATAAATGTGAGGGAACGTCAAAACAGCTGCACCAAACAAATGAGATCTAGAGAAATAATATAAGCCCATCCACATCCCACCAATCTGCAAAAACAAACTTTGCTCTATCAAGCATTGCCCATCATAATTCTCACATTTCTTCTTCAAAACATTAAAGTTACTTTTAGCCAAAGATGAATACAAACTCATTGTAAAATATCCATTTAGAGCATACAGTGTACTAAATATTATATTTTGCATACTGAAGATGTTCATTAACATAGAGATTCTGGTAAAGTATTTCGGCACTGGTCTCGAATATTGACTTCCATAGATGTAAGCTTGAAAAAAAGATACTAATCCAAGAAGTACTATGTTGAGACTCAATTTCCAGCTAAATATATCATCGAACGTAGAGGTTATCCACTTTATAGGGTGGATCAAATCGACTTGAATGAAAAACACCAATAGTATAGCGATAACAGATTGCAGGCAAATGTTCCATAATACTGCTTTTATCAAACGTTGGGAGAATATTTCACTTTTTGTTTCCATACCGGTTTTAGGTTATATACCTTTTAAATTTTAAGATATGGAAATCACCATAATGCACACAACTTAGTCTATAAAATAATTACGTTTTCAATTCACTCAAAATTAATTACATAAATAAAAGATCAACGATCAACAAATAAAGAAAGATGAAATCAGTTCTATAATTCAACTTTGGTTTTTAACGGCTAAATGCACAGATTAATAGCTAAAACGAATTTTCAAACGTCAACATCAACCACAAACTAAATGGACAGGTTTAAACCTAGGTTTAAATTTTATAGTAGCAACTTGACACAGGCAAAGTACATTGTGCTGTTTTGGCACTACGAAAAGCCATAAATCAAAAGAAGAAGAAGTAATTTTATAGAACTTAACGCTCGCCAAGCCGAGCTTCGATCATACGACATACGACTACTGTTTTATATTGAGTGCCCTTAAAATATTAAAAAAATACCCTAAATACCTACGTAATTATCTCTTAAGTACCTACAGAAAGTACATTTACACGTGCGGTAACAATGGGCAAATCAAGTTTATCGAATCAAGCATTTCGACATCTCAGATTCTACTTTTTTTCTGTTTAAACCAATAGCTTCAGAGTTTTATTTTTAGGGACTGTACTGTGAATCGGCTGGGAAGACTAGGTAATAGCTCTGCGGTAATACGTTACTCTCTAGGACATCATGCCATGTTTGTACTCTCGTTCTGTCTATGTGATATAAACACTACAGATGTCAAGTCAGTCAAATCAATCGCGTTTGACTACTTTGACTTCACTTTTCAGTTTTCACTTTTCTAAACATATTTTTATACGAACGAAGAGGTGCTGTAAACTTAAGCAGTAATAAAAAATATTAAATAAACTAACAACCCTTCGTAGCGATGTGATCATTTTTTCAGTGACGCGTTTACAAAATATTAAGTAGTGCCATTTAGAAATCCCGACCTATAACAACGAAGCAATATTCGTGTAAACAAGTGCCCTACATTTAATAGATTTCTCAAATGGAAGAAAGTCGTGCATTCGGACGGGCCTATTCTAAAGAAGTCACCTAAAACACATTTGTAATGGAAAGTCATAAATTCGGGTGTATGAGCATCGATTAAGCAACTGTTGTTATGTATACTTTAATAGAGATAGCTCTAAGCATAGGGGTGCTAGCCACACTCGTTACTGTTCTGTCTCTATGTGTATGTGGCTGCAAGAACTCTAACCAGAAGTAAGTATAGACCTGTTTCAGTCTTTTATCTACAATTCTTACACAGACTATTAAATTTTCACCCATTTGATACCAGCTAAAAGCAAGTCAAACAATCAGATTTTAAGTCAAGAATATAATGTATCCCTATTAAACAATACACAATGCTTTTAGTCATCATATTTTAATCAAATTAACTTCTTATTAATAATGTTTATAGTGTACCTATTGAAAATTCATTGAAAACAATAAAGTTATTAAAGATAACTGTGAAATACAAATGAGATGAAAATAAAAAAAAAATCTCTAGGTTTACTGTTTTAAGAGTTTTTGTATTTAACAGAAGTGAGTTGGTTGGGACGGCCGGTGTGGTCAAAATTCGTTTGGATGAGGAGGTACCGTCCCCGGCCCCCACCACTCCTGCCTCCGTCAAGCGGTTTGTTCATTAAAGCATGCCCTAGACATTAAATTAACGGGGCTAACATAGATTTTATAACTTTAGAAACTAATTTCATATAAATTAACTATGTCACTATTAGTATATTTATTTTATATTTTAATAACATATCCACACATGCCAAAGACTTATCTGTCATTTAAAGAATTTACAAGTTGAACTGCATCAAATGCTTGCAGCAGCTTCAACCAACCTGCTTAGCATCAATAACTTTAAAAGAAATATTATGTTACTTGGCTTGATGCAGCCCTAGTAAACAAAGTCTGAAACCCATATTCTGAGTTGTAACCTTGAAAACCCTTAGACTCAATTAAGGGAGCTTCAAGGAATTAAAGAACCTCCAATTTAGTATTCATAGTTGATAGGTTGAGAAAACCATTTTCCAGAATATTGTGAAATATTAATATACTGTGTTACTTTCAGTTTTCGTTTTAGATATTATTTACTTTTGCGAAAATGCTGTCATGTTTATTAAAAAGGGTTTTAATGGGTGTATAAATAAGCAGCACTGCACTACTTTTCACTTTTAAATACAGTCAAAAGTGTGTGAAAATTATATTAATTGTACTTAACTTTGTGATTGATTGGAAAAGGCAAGAATGCTGTGCAAGTGGTACTTGTAGACACCAATGCCATATTGGTGTGTGAAACTTTCTTAGCTTTTTCTTGGTCACATTTTAGGCATATGTGGATGTGCCTTAACTTAAGTTTTAATAGATAAACAGGATTTAATGTTTATTTGTTTATAAAAAAAATATTTGTTATAATATTATTAATAATAATACACGGTTTTAGGAAAGATCACATGACATTCAATAAATATGACATCATTGTAACTAAATTATTCACAAGCTATGAGAAATGTACTACTGCTTTTATTTAAATCATACATAAAGCAAGTGAGAGTACTAGTAAAAAGGAGATATTATAACAGGATATAGAAAATTCAAGTCTTGCTTTTTATAAGGCCATAGTCTTACCTAAAGCCTTGTATATTATGTTAATACATTAATACTTGTATGTTCTTTCAGAAGTAATAATTTTAATTTAGCAGATTATTGATAAACAACTAAAAACTAACATGGAATAGCAGTTTCTTTATAATTACATTGTAGTTGGGGCATCTGCTAGTTAATTAATTTTTTCTACTTAGTTAGATAATGCCATTTGTTTTGTAACTACATAAAACTGTTGTGGTCAGTGCAATTGCCTTGTCAGGTCATTAAATGTCACAAAAACGAAATAAAACAAAAAAAATCTTTATTCAAACATATTTTAAGGTTGCCCGCACACATGTCAATATTATTGACTGTGTTTGGTTAGCCAAAGAGACAAAGATTCATATCTGAGCCGATTTAAATTTAAAAGTATACCAACAGAAAAATGCATTCTTTAATTGAAAAGATGATGAGTTCATGTAATTTAAAGTTGTTATGATAACTTGAGTAACTTAAGATAATGACTTGACACGGCAGACTGGCATATACAGGTGTTCTAAACATTAACTTAATAAGCTATTGTGTTGGAGCTACAATTTATTATTATATTAATGTGCTAACAAGTTAAGAGGTACTTAGATTATTTATTTATTATGTTGTCCACTACTAATTACTATTATTGCATGTGTTAAACATTTGTTACGTCTTTTATTGGAATGCTACATGTAAATAGATGTTATAGATGTAGGAAACCTAAACCTAACATTTATAAGATATCATATATTGATATTTAAAAGATAACTATTAGATAAATGAAAATCATACAGCTTTTAAAGAAAATGAAAATATAAGGCTTTGAATATTATGGCTTATCTACTTAATTTCCATTTTGTTTATTTCGAGAAGAAGAAGAAACACCTGTTAATAATTACCTGCAGTCAGTTGCGTGCACAAAAGCACCGCCCACCCTAAAATTTATAAATAACCTTTTCGAGGATTTTTGCCGTTTTATACAATTTTCCTGTTGCATGCATACCCTGGTAAGAAACCCAGTGCACGACACTGCCTGCAGTCAATACGTTTCCCAACATTGTTAGTCTGGCGTGGTTAGTTACGACCCTGCAGACAAAGACGTGCTGTCAAGCGATTTAGCGTTCCGGTACGATGTCACGTAGAAACTGATTAGGGATTTGGGTTTAATAATATATATATATAAATGCCATAACTCTAACAAGTTAGCCTGCTAACACCTTAGTCTGCATCACCACTTACCAGGGATATTGCAGTCAAAGACTAACTTTTAATAAAATATACAAACAAGAATTCTATAAGTCAAATACATTCATATTCATAGTCAAGTTTCCAAAATGTATGCTACGAAAGTTGTACTAAAACTGTCGTGTTGTATAATAATTAAGCTTATAAATTATTTAGCTCTAAGAGCCAATCCGTAGAGTCGGCAGGGCAGTACGTACCTAGAAAAATCATTCTCTAGTCTAGATACGGTATACCTTATATATATATATATATATATAAAAATAGTATTTTAAAGAATGGGTACATAACATTCAATAGCAAATATTTTTTTTAATTAATTGTGTCCTACTACTAACTACCTCATTAAAACATAAATCTGATGCAGGGCGTCGACGCAAAACAGCCAGCGCAGTTTGCCGGAAATTCCGCATCCCGTCGGAAGGCATGACAGCGGCGACACTGCATCGGAAATATATGCTACAGTTACTAATTTAGACGAAGGTGAAAATATTTTTTGGTTTGTTTTTAGAGAAATAATATCACAAACTCGAACGTCTGTTGGGATGTTTTATACTCTTTCACGGAAAAACTGCGGAACGGATTCGTCGGAAATGAACACATAGGTTGCTTTTATCCATGGGTATCGCGCGATTTGTTAAAGACTAAATTTCATGTCGTTGAGCTACAACTATAGTTTACAATAGCAAACTTACTAGAAATTAAATTTATTCTTGCTGCGCCGCGATAAACGTACTTTCGTAACAAAGTATGATGGTAAGTTATGATGCAGTTTAAGATGGTAGCGGCCCAATCTTTTAGGGAGTATGCCAGTTGTATTTAAACCATACCTCTAGTAGGCTTTTACGCGACATCGTACCGGAGCGCTAAATCGTTTACCGGCTCATTCGGCTTGTCGGTAGGGTGGTAACTGGCCACGGCCGATGCCTCCCACCAGCGCAGAGCAGACAGAAATCAGAAATTTCAAATTCCCAAATTTCTCCTGCTAAGAATTAATTTTACATGTGCAGCTAGTTTCAATAAATGGGATAGCTTATTTGGCTAAGATACATTTTTGGTTTTGATACATGCGGTATTTATATGATCCAAATCGATTATCATTTGCTACGTTTTGAACATGTCTCATTTCAATTTTCTTTTGTTATGTTCGACATTTTGTATTTTTCATCAGTTCCTATAATCTAATGATCATGACTATATACAACGTGTAAATAAAAACCGAAATAATGGGTACTCCACGGGCTTAACTCTAGAACATTATTTACTGAGATTTATCTGTGAAACCGAAAACCTAATAGTTGTTGAGCTACTGCCATAATTTATTAGTTTCGTGTCACGTAGCATACGCACAATGCGTGTGTCGGTCTTTTATCTTCAACAAGGTTGTCATAAGTAAACAGTTAGAAAGTTTTGAATTCGTTTGTATAGAAAAATAAAGCTACTTCTTTTGATTTGATAGTTTTACAGTGAGATTCCTTATGAAATATACGAATGCATCCTTTAAAATTATTTGTAATTTACGTTGTGTTGTATAGTTTGAGGTGGATATTTTGGAAACTAAGAAGGCAACAGATGAAACATTAATACAGACTGTCACATTTCTTTCTAAGTCTAGTCACAATACTTAACTATATAACGAAACTAATTTTTGCTTGTAACAATGAAAAGCAACTGTGAGTTTTTACCTGTGAGAAACTCGTATTTTCCTAGAATATGAAGACGCTACATCGACATAACAACATAGCAATGAATCATCTGAATGCATCTGACTAATGCGTTCATAAGGAAGCCATAAAAACAATTATCCATTCATCCCTCTCCAGCGGAAAAAGAAAACTTAGATGCATTTAAGCAATTGCATCGTATTGCTACTGAATGAATTTCGATTTGAGGTGAATCTTATCGATAATCGTGATAATTATAATGTTTATCTTTACACATTACATAAATTATACATTAAAGGGCCGCTACTAGGAACTGATAGATGCGTACATCTTCATTGATTAGTTTATATTTAGCGGTACGTTATCATGTTATGTTCTTTCAGGAAATAAGGCCGTGGTGGAAGCCTCTACTAGCCGAGATCATCCTTATGAACACGCGTATGCCAAACTACAAAATGAAAGTCACAATGTGTAAGTTGAAGATAACGTAATTATTTTGAGTAGCCGTTAGTGCCAACTGCGTTGTACGTAAATCTCGAAATGGGACTAAATTGACAATTGCACGACTCATGATGCGAAGCATCAGAGAGTGCTTTACGATCGAAAAAATTTTTTCTCCTCATTTCGGCGGCTATTTTTATTATTATAGCCTTGTTAGTTCACGGAATCAAGATATTTTGCATACTATTGTCGAGATAATTTAATGGAGATTAATTCCATACTTTCAAAAAATTTATTTACTGCAATAGAATTGGAAAAAAACACCAAAATGGATGGTGATATATCTATATCTATAGATATTATGTACATTTTATTCCACCAGGGGCGCCTGTGCATCACTTTCCTAGTTTCACAGCTGTTATAAATTTTTTTTTTTTTTTTTTTTTATTTTGCACTACTCATGTGGTTTTTTTTCGTTATTTATTGACAAATAATTGGATAGCTATTTTATTATTGAGTCGTGCATTTTTGGATTTTCCAAATTTACCGTATTCTTTAAATAGTACTACTATCCTTTTCCAAGGAAAAAGTGAGCACTACTTTTTGATCTGTCAATTTAGTTTTAACTTGTATTTTTTGTAGTAGAGATTTTTGTAATACAGAAAACTTTATGCAAAGTGTAATGTCATATTTATATCGAAATCGATCAAATGTCAATTCATATGGATCATATCGAAAGCGAATAATATAAGAGATGCATTTTTTCAATAGATAATAAAAACAATATACAACAACTTCTTTTGGTATTTATTGTTACAAATGTATGTTATTTTTTTTAGAACCGTGGAAATAATACCAGATCAAAGCTCCGATAATGATATTCAAATCGAGGAAAGAGAAACAGCTTCTGCGACAGCAGGTACATATAATATATATTAGATAATTATCATTTAATTGTTAAGTTGTGTAAGATTTCTATCAATTGTCATAATGATAAACTTTACTATAATAGATTCAAATCAGTAATACGTTTTCTATCTAAACTTATGTGGTTGATTCGAATCGGAAGTAAAATGACGGAATTTCTTGTGTGGATTCAACTTAGAACTTTGTTTACTCACAGAGGCGCTTTTCTTCTACGTTTCTGATACTTATCGCTAAGATTCGGATTCAATGCCTTTAATGCAAGAATGAATGGGCATTTTCTAGGCAAGCGCGCTTCTTCTTAGACCGCGTCATTGCTTTCCATCCGGCATGATAGTTGTCATTTGTCAAGCGCAAGTCTATCTAGTATACAGGCTAGTTTAGAAAATTTAGAGGCTTAAAGGAACTGAGACAAAAACATTCCGTGCTGCCATGGTGGACCGCAGAAAAACTTTGAAGCGTTAAAAAAAGTCCAGTAGCATGGCTAGCATGAACAAGAGAAATCAGTAATTACAGGACAAAGTTATCCTAATGCGACAATGCGGCATGTTATGTAAATTTTAATAATATATAATATATATAACTATCATGTATATACCAAATAATAAAACGTGTATACTTAAATGGGGGTACACTTCTTGCTTTGGTAGGAGGACAAATAAATTGTGCTCTTGTGCCCTCCTAGCCGTGCCATCGACGCCAAATTTAAAGTCGATGAAACGAAAGGAAGTTTCAAAAATACAAATAGTATTGCCGAAATCCTAACAACGGCTTGGAAAATACGAATAATCTTTTAAAATATTCACCAAACATATTATTGTCTATAAGAATCATTGTTATTAAACACTCGTTCTAATAGGATCAAACCGCATTCAAATCAGGCTATCTTTTTAAGCGCAACGAAAACATAGATGAAGCGGTAAAACTGATAACTGCCTTTTTTTGCGTAGTACCTACTAGTAACTGCCGCACGTGGCAGTTGACCCGGTTTTTTGTCATTTTTAGGCATGCATTGTGAATCTTTACAAAGAATATTACTAAGCAGCCGTTGCCCGCGACTTCGACCGCCTGTAGTTTAGTTTTTAAAGCATATTTTAAGTTCTGTGTTCTTGTAAGAAATAAATTGTAGATTGATAAACTTCACACGCCTTTGAGAAAGTTATGGAGAACTCTCAGGCAGGTTTTCTTGCGATATCTTCTCACACTGTTTAAGCAAGCGATATTTTAGTTGCTTAAATTTAAAAAACGCACATAACTTTTTTAAGTCGGAGGTTCGTGCCGGATATTCGGTCCCCACAAAAGGGAGGCCGAAGTTCTAACAACTAGTCTATTACCGGTTAACCGATATTATAATAGCTTATAGTTACGGGACTGATGCCTGGCTAATAAAACATTACATAACGACCCTAAACTGCTGTGGGTGAAACCGTCGGGAACAACTAGTCATTGATAAGCTTCTGAACGCCCTGACGCTTGAATAAGCAAATAATAAAGAAGATCCTAAACTTCGAATGAGGTCACAAAAGCCATTTTGCCAATACCCATTGTTTTGTTCACAGAGTTCGACAATCGTAAATATTTGAATAATACTTTCCCTAATTATATAAATATTGGTTCAGATATCCGTTATCACTAAACACACTTAATTTTCAAGTGGTGTTGCGATATTGATAATGTCAATTGGAAGTATGCAATTGCTATTGTTGTAATCCTAATCCCAATATAACATTATTATTTTAAAATAATAAAACTAAATAAGTAATGGTTCGTGTGTAAAACTTTGATTTTTGAGATTAGTATAGATAGCATATAGGGAAAGTTTTCTTACAAATCTACCTCGAGTTTTTTTTACGTATTCACTGCATTCAAGGATTATTATCATTATATAAACCCATTCCCGGCCCACTAGCGGGGATGGGTTTCCTTCCACAATTAGAAAGGGTTAAGGCCATAGTTCATCACGCTGGCCCACTGAGTATTGTCGACATCAACAAGAATATTTTGTTTTAAATTTTTTGAGGCTATCGAAGCTGCTACTTTTATGATAAAAACATTGTATGGTGTTTTTCTTATTCTTATCATCAGCTTGTCAAGAATCAGATTTTGTGATTAATCCTCACAATTAACATTTTGAATACACACCGCTAATTAATCTATCGTAATACGATTATAATTTGGTAGCATTCGGTCATTCTCTTTTTAGTCGACTTAAAAAAAGACAATTTTTAAGGAATGATCGTATAGATTTTTTTTATGTAAAATATTTTTTTCAGTAACAGCTATTTTCCTGTATCAGCAAATAAATAAAAATTGATTGACTGACAATAATATGGATGTGAGTGGAGAAAGGTGTTAAGCTTGATTTGGTTTGCTAATAAGAATTAATGGTCCACCTTCTTTATGCACTCCAAAGTTAAATAAAATCTTTAAATTACTCAAACTCAAAGGAGTTAAACATATTATTATTACAATTTATGGATTATTAATACAATTTATGTATTTATTTTAAATGTTTGTTTACCGATTTCACCGTCAATTATTGTAAACTGATATAAAAAAATCTTTATTATTATGAAAGGTTTACTATCGAGTTGGTTTTTGTCCCCAATATGATGAGGGGTTCTCAATTTTTTTATCCTTGAGGCAACAGCATCGCTTTAGTCCCAGATGTAATTTACTATCTTCGTTTAAAGATTTTTTTTAAGCCTGAAGCAAATACAATAATCTGCTATATTCAGCAGAAGCAGTGCTGATATCAGCGTCGGTTGCGATCAGCGGGCAGTTGCCTTCGAGCCAGGAACTGCCTTACATCACGCCGCCGTCTCCGCGCCCACCCGAAGTACATTTCAGCGGGGACTCCACCGACTCCGCCAGTATGTACCATTGTATGCTATAGTCCGCACAAGCTGTGCCGATAACGACGTCACTCGCTGTCAGCAGGCAGTTGCCTTCTAGCCAGGAGCTGCCATACATAACGCCGCCGACTCCGGGCCCACCCGAAGTACATTTCAGCGGGGACTCCACCGACTCCGCCAGTATGTGCAATTGTATGTTATAGTCCACAAAAGCTGTGCCGATATCGACGTCACTCGCTATCAGCAGGCAGTTGCCTTCTAGCCAGGAGCTGCCATACATCACGCCGCCGACTCTGCGCCCACCCGAAGTACATTTCAGTGAGGACTCCACTGACTCCACCAGTATGTGAAGTTGTATGTTATAGTCCACAAAAGCTGTGCTGATATCGGCGTCAGTCACTATCAGCGGACAGTTGCCTTCGAGCCATGAGCTGCTTGCTCTATATCACGCCACTATCTCCGCGCCCACCTGAAGTACATTTCAGTGGTGACCGCCAGTATCTTCGCATTGTGTGCTCTGGACATATAGTCAGCAGAAGTAGTGCTTATCAGTCGCTTATAGCGGATGGTTGCAGTCGAGCCAGGAACGGCCCAAGGAGAGTTTGCTCGTTTCGCAACGAACCTCATCCTTTTGTATTGCTAAGATGAAATTATAAAGCGTGGGGTTACCACTTAGGTGATGTTAGCAAAGGTTAGCTTGGGTTTAAATTAAACTCACTGGACTCATTATTAGACATGGCATTACGTAGGAATAGTTATGCAGTGTTTTTGACGCTATGACATTTAAAATATGCTGTAAGTAGATGTGTGACAAAACACTGAATAAATAATCGTGTGAAGTCGACGTTATGCCAAGTTTATTCTTAAGTCTAAGAGTAAGCCCGAAATTGCTACGGGGTTTACTGTAGTAGCACGGTTAACTTCGTAGGAGGCTCGAAGGGTCAGTAGCTTTATTAAAAGTATTGTGTGTTGTTCCAGAGGGTTACACTAGCATATCAGTCCGAGAGCCGCTCAGTAACATTCGCGCGCAAAACATCAAGCCGTTACAGCCACACTATGCCACTGTATCAGATGACTCTGGTTAGTTCGCAATATAGTTATACCACGCTCACGCGAGGAATAAGTTCCGGACAAAATCACTTAAAGCAAAATTCTCATGTAACAAACTATGATCGCTAAATATAATTAAAATGCACTTATGGCGAAAACATTAAACAGAATCATCCTATTTATTTTTATGAATTAATCACTGTAATAGTTATTTAATGTCTTGTATTTTGTTTGCATTCTTGAAGTTTCAACAACACTGTTTTGTATTGCTTGCCAAACACTGCCAGACTAAAGGCCTCTCCAAACGGGATGATTTTTACATAATCACCACGCTGGTCGGTGACCTCAGTAGATGGTAGTAGTTATACAGAGTACGCTGATACGTACGCTGAAATCTTCATACAGCACGTACAGTACGTACGTTTTGTATGAAGATTTACGTACGTACGTACGTACAGCGGGGTAACGCGTATTTTCTTCTTGGTTAATGTCAGTGTTTCGACTGTACCAATTTCAAGCAGATGAAATGTACGAGGCGATAGAGGGCGCTAGCGTTGGTGAGGGCTCCGACACGTACGCGCAAATCGCGCCAGAACCTCGCCGCCGTGTCCAGCCCGCCAGCGAGCCAGTACCCGCGCCCGCACCCGTATTGCAGCCCGACGTTACGCACCACGCCAGGTAACCTTGACAGACCTAGCCTTCTACTCAACTAAACATTGGAGTGCTGTTACAGTTAAACTATACTGGATTTATATGGTTCTTTTTTTCTTTGTATATTTATGAATAAAAAACATATATATAACAACTAGGCGTAGTTGGAGGCCGCCCATTCAACCACACTCAAAACTATAATATGGTGAATGAATGAATACACTTTTATTGTACACCAAAGAAAAAAAGTAGTTACAGAGATATAAATACATATCACGAGAGTACAATTTGGTGGCCTTATCGCTACATAGCGATTTCTTCCAGGCAACCAATGGCGTAAAAGGAAAAAAACATAGAAAAAAGGTAGGTGGTGCAATAAATAATATTTACAATTATACAAATATATAAATAAAATATATATATATATAAATATATAACATATAAATACAAATAAAATATATAACATAAATACCCATATAAATAGATAACAAATAACATCCTCAATTTATATGATGATGATTATAGAATCGCTTTCGTATCATGAGCGAATAAATCATCAAGTATGTTTGGTTTTAACGGAATGGATGGCCTCTACCGCCTATTTGTTTATATTATTACTTATAGAATCAAAGTTTTTACCTTTTTATAGTTACCTACTTGTTTTCAGCTTTAGGATTTTTATTTAATTGCAAACAAATATGGGATATTTTGAATACGAGCTTGTTTGTTTAAAAATGAGTTACTTTGTTGATATAATGATTTTAAATCTTGTTTGTTTATTAATTCATAGGAGGAGTGCGCCACCTGAAATTGGGACATCAACGTCAAATGCCACACATTCCCGCCAAGGTAAACTAATAATAGACACAATAATTATATGAATTTTAATTATTTTTAATTATATTAAATAATGTAAGTGAGGAAATATAGACAATTATAGATTATAGATTAAAGTATCTGGAATACAGGAGCTACTAGAAGTGCATATAAGCTTCTATACACGAAAGTAAACGACAATCATTCAAAAACGAATTATAGATTTACTTAAGATATTTGTTAATGGGCTTGAAGTAAATAAACCCTCAAAAAGTTGCAAGCCTGATTGCCGAGTAACAGTTTAGTGAAAAATAAAGGGAAAAATAAGGATTAATTTAACTCTTTTGCTATGTATTTATGTAACTACTTTTTTTCTTTGTTGTACAATAAATTTTATTTATTTCAGCGTCAATGTCGTCTTGTTCGAATTCAACAGGCGCACTTGGCTCGCCCAAGCCGGAGAAGCGACAGGCGAACTCACCACTACCGCCACCCCCACACAGTACTCACCCATCTCACCCCTCTCATCAATCCCATCCTCCGCACCCAACTCATCCTCCACACCCAACTCATCCTCCACACCCAACTCATCCTCCACACCCAACTCATCCTCCACACCCAACTCATCCTCCACACCCAACTCATCCTCCACACCCAACTCATCCTCCACACCCAACTCATCCTCCACACCCAACTCATCCTCCACACCCAACTCATCCTCCACACCCAACTCATCCTCCACACCCAACACATCATCCACACCCAACACATCCGCCACACGCAACACATCCTCCGCATCCGTCTCACGCACCGCTAACATCACATCCACCGCTCCCATCTCATCCACCGCACTCTGCTCACCCACCACTCCCATCTCACCCACCGCACCCGGTTAACCCACAGCTCCCATCTCACCAACCACTATCGTCCCACCCAGTACACCCACCAGCTCCGCGCTCTGCCGATCCGCTCGCACAACGACATCAAAGAATATCGAGCACCGGTAATATTTCGTTTCTCTTTTCATGCCCATGCGTCTCTCTGAAAAATTTATTTAATAATAAAATACGAGATTTTAATAAATTTAATTCTTTAAAAAAATAATTAACTTTATTAAAATCCCTGTCGATCGATTCTTCATGCAAATAAATCTCTTCATGGCCAGGTGATCTTCACTTCAACCACGACAAACTAAGGCGCAGTCTCAACGAGAAACATCAACGCAACAACAGCTGTGTCAGTTCGTCAGACTTCTATGGTTGCAACTACCCTGTGGAGAAGCATCGGTTTAGTTCTGGGGATCTCGTGCGGCCACTCGTGGCCAGAGAACTTAACTTCGACATAGACCAAAAGGAAAACATCGCAGACAATCTCTACAACTCTATTGATGGGCCAGGGGCTCCCGGATACAGCGACTACTCCTCCGCAGAGCCAAACTCTAGCATCATCTCCGACCAGCGAGCCACAGAAAGCCCATCGCGAAATGTGGAAGAAATGTACGCAAAAGTGATAAAGAAAGCAAAAGCCAAAGAGGAAACGCACAGAAAATCGAAAGATTTAACAAACGCTGACCTCGATTCCAAAGGAACTAAATATCGAGGAGACGATCCAGGCTACGAGACAATCGATCGAAAACTTTTCTCAAACCACGGTTATGAGACCATTGCGCGAAAGGACAGAAAGAATTCTAATCAGGACCCCGGTTACGAGACGGTCAAAGATTTAAATAAAAGCGGTCAGCCCTCAAACTACACGAACAATAATTTACTGAAAAGGAATAATTTAGCCGCAGACAGTGGTCCTAATAGCATCATAAGCAGCGATCCGGGCTACGAGCACATATCGAAAGGAGACGCAAATGCTTCGGACTCCGATCCCAATTATGAAGTGCTGAGAAATCAACCATCCACGCCGCCGTATGCGACAATCGCGCCAAACTACAAAGTCCAACCAACATATTCCACAGTAAACAAGAGGCCGGAAAAGTACAACTGGCATGCGAATAATAACGACGAATCTATAATAGAACCGAACTACGAGTCAATGTCCAACGATCCGCTATATACGACAGGCAGCGAATCTGATCCAAATTACGAGTCGGTCCGACCCAAAGATCCAAATTACGAAAGTGTGAACGCTCAAGACCCAAATTACGAGTCGTTGAGATGTAAAGATCCGAAATACGAATCTGTCCGTTCAAAGGACTCTAAATATGACTCGGTGCGGTCCAAAAAGGATCCGAACTATGAAAGTGTTAAATATTTCGAATTGTCAAGAAAGGAGCCGCCCTATGAGAAAGTGAACACAGAGGCAACTGAGGGCTCCAGCGTGGATCGTTCGGATTCCTCTGCGGGATATGAAAAAATTAATGTCGCCGGGACGAAGGATTCAAAAAACAGTATTAATAATGGTGCTGATTGCACTGTAAGTGATTATTTCCAGGTTTAATTTTGACATAAGACTATTTATTTAAGTGGAACATATAGTTCGCGACAATTGGACGTGACAATTTCTACAATAACGCCTACAATAATAATTTTTGGTGCCTAACAGAAACATAAACAAGATTAAATCGATATAAGCGTAAAAAGTGAATTAAAATGGCGCGGGTGTGGGACGCTATTTTCCGTCTCACTTTATACCCTGACGTTATGTCGACTTGTCGCGGGCTGTACGTCAGTGTCGCATGAATGTTGGGTGTTTCGACTAAACCTAGGAATCACTTTGAGATTGTGTGCTTTTATTTATTTACATTTTTACAACAGCGCTATGTATATTACCTCAAAGATAGATTAATTCTAATATCTTCCTTAGGTATCTGTGATATATGTATTATGAGTGTGAATATTATTTTACTCGATTAAGTTTATTATTCCCATGTCGGTGACATTTTATTTTTTTTAAACGTACGGAATTTAAACATTTTTGTAATCTCCATTTATTAGCGTGTTCATATTTTTATAAAAAATAATATTATACATGTAATTTGTATACCTACCGTATGTACAAAGTGTATATTGTACATAGCATACACGTCTTAGGTAAGATATATTTACAATAGCAATCATGTTCGTAATAAAATTATAAAATTCAGTTGACACCTGCGATAATTAATTGAAATTTCCATTAATTAAATTCATAGAACTTGGCAAAATGCAAATTGGCCTTATAATACAATTTAACAACCCCAAAGTTACAATTAAATCCCAATAATAATGTTTTAATAACAAGGTCAACGTAAATAATTAATAATCATAACCTAAAGGTCAACCGCAAACCGATTGCGTGCGACTGAAAAGGGCACGAAAACTGTGCTTTTATCTGAAACAGATAACGCCAGTTTGTTAAAATAATAATAATCTCGTTTTGTTGACTTTGTAGCTTATAATAATTTTGTGGTAAAAAAATAACCATTATTAAATTTTGTCTTGACAATTCAACTGGCTGATGGTATTTTGAAATAATTGTAACCCGTATGCAAATTAGCAACTCTTGTTTTAACGTAGTGATATATTGATATTCTAAATAAATATTTTAACAATGTATGAAATTCATATTATTTTTATTGTAGTTGTATTTTGTTACTATCACACAAATTATGTTATATTTATTGATTAAGTATGTTTAAATTTAAATTGATATAAATGTTTAATATGAAATACGATAATTATGGTGACTTATAAAGTAGTACCTGAATCTTTTGTTTTTTACTTTTAATTTATCATGAAATGTTTAAAAGTTCAGTTGAATATGTTAAGGATTCTTATTTAGGTACTGATTATTCTAGTATATTTAATATTGTACCGCGCAATTTACGAATGTATTGCCTTATTTATATGTCGATAGTGAGCTAGACTACTTTGGATTTTATTTTATTCAGTAACCCAGATTACATTATAAAATAAATAAAATAATTAGTTTGTATATGCAAAACAAGATAAAAGATGAATTGATTCAAAACAACCAAAAATATTATGTTCACTCTTTTGTTTTATATTCACAATAACCTGTTCCTGTTATAATAATAACATAATATTTTACAACCAATTTTCGGTAACAAACACCTTCAATTTATTGCTATTAAATTAAAATGTCTGTGACCTCATATTTTTGTTCTAATAATTTATGATCCACCATGTAAATATTTATCTGCCTAATGCCATCGTAATTTATAATTGTTTTTTTTTATATATTAACCAAACAACGTGCATACATACTTGTACTTTTTATAATAATATTACTATATATTTGTCATTCCATGATTAGATGCAATGGCGAAAATAATATTAAAGAAAATAAAATAATGCCATACATATTTTAAAATACTTTATTCATACCTAAATATTATTAAAACTTTATATCCCTCACCTCGATTCTTTGAAAGGCGTGTACCCAAAAGTTGAATGATAATAAGGCATCTCTGATCGTGAATAACGTCTTATTTGTCTTATTGAGCTTTGAGAACATCTTGTATTAAAAGCTAAAACGGGTTAAAAAAAATAGTATAGTACAAGTCTTCCAAACTGTATTTGCACACTAGGCAATCAAAAACAGTTACCGAAAAGATGAATTTTGGGGATGTTTTACGCAGTTGACTGTACTAATGTGGATGTACACATTAAGAGTGGTGAATAGTTGAGCTACAGCGCAAATAAGTCTGGCACTGTGTGGGATCCAAGTTGGTGACCTACTTTGATCTTTGTTGAGGCTCTGACAATACGCTAAGTAGTCTGTCCCAACGTTATTCCTGACACCTGAAACCTAATGGTTACTTAGACCCATTAACCCGTATTAGAGCAGGTGAAAGTTAAAAGTGTATCTACTCATAGTCTGCAAGTATGCATTTTTGAAGCAGGTATACCAACCGGACAACAACTGCAATTTAGCTGGTAGTGTCTATTTTAAAAGAAGAGCGTGTGTCGACACTATAAGCTTTATACCAACGAACTTCGGGTTACAATTCGTGTTGAGTTTATTTAGGAAATAATGTTTTGGGCAAATCCACACCTAAGCGGATGAAATGAGGGTTGAACAGATCAAGTTTTAAAGATACATAAATATGGACCTTTCATTTTTAATAGTAACTACTCTACAGGGTGAGTCGCCCCCAAACGAGGAGGACGGACAACGATGTGAGGTACCCGGTGCCCCTGGAAACAAACGTCCCAGGACGGTGGACTTGGAACTCCCTACAAAATACCTGCCGTGGATATAGAACGGTTCGGATCGGATTATAATATGATGATGATGACGACTCTTTAAGTTTTGGATCAAACATTTTTGTTAAATGAAAAAGAGCCCAGGAGTAAGAAAATTTAAGCTATAAATTCGTTTCAATTCGTGTGTATACTCTAATCGGCTAGAACTCAAATCCATAACGTACATAACATTTAAAAAATACATCAGTGACAATTGACAAATATTTGTTGACGTTTTGACAATGACATTAACATTTGAAAAAAAATCAATCTAGTATTATTGAAACTGATACTAATTATTATTTTATGTCTATACCAAAATAAAGGTTTATACATAAAACTTTTTTGTTGCTTTATTGTTAGTCACAGCTACAGGAAAAAATTCATCCGCCCTTACTGGTGTCGATGCAAAAGCAATATGTCTGGTTTTCCTAATCAAAGCGAGTATTCCTGGCAAGCTCAAAACAATAGTGGCCAGTTTAACAATTCAAATGCCTTCGGAGACTCTCAAACTCTAGGTAAATTATAAACTCTTTACGCAGTATTGTGGATATTTGTATTTGTACACAAGTTGTTAAAAGTAACCAAAAATATATTTTAGACTTTCAGAATTTTACAGATGACCAACAAAACTATTCATTTGATCAAGGGCAAACCATTCCTGTCAACAACAACCAATACTACAATCCAAGTTTATTCACACCAGCACCAATACCAGGAGACCAGCCAACAGTAGCATCAGAGTTTGATGAACCACCACTCCTAGATGAATTAGAAATTTACCCAGACAGAATATTAGAGAAAACTTTAGCTGTACTCAATCCATTTCATGGGCAATCTAAGGCAGATGATGCAAATTTTTTACTAAGAGATACAGATATAGCTGGCCCCATTGCATTTTGTCTAGCGCTAGCTGTATGTCTGTTCCTGTCTGGAAATAAAGCTCATTTTGGTTATGTTTATGGCTTATCGGTTATGTCAGTTATTTTAATGTACTTCTTACTATCTTTAATGAGCCATACAGAAGGTGTTTTTACTTTATTAAGTGTAGCCAGTGTATTAGGGTATTGTATGCTGCCAATGGTTGTGTTGGCGTGTTTGGGTATTTTCTTATCTCTTGAAGGTACGATAGGTCTCAGTGTGTCTGGTGCAGCGGTGATTTGGTCTGCACTCTCAGCAAGTCGCCTTTTTGTGACTATGTCAGGTGATTTTGAGCAAAGACCTCTCATTGCATACCCATGTGCATTAGTCAATGGTGTATTTGCACTTCTTGTCTTATTTTAACTGACTATTAAAAGCATTGTAACCTTCTTGTTTTGTAAACTTGAGGGCACAAAAGTGGAAACTTGAGTTCACTTCTCTGTGGGCTCATGGTCTAAGGAGGTTAACTGACTTATGTTTAATCAATTCTTTTGTATAACATATATTTTTATACATTTAATGTTGTTACCTGAAACACTTCATATTGTGTAATCCCTGTTGTAACCAATTATAGGGTTTAAATAAATAAAATTTGTTTCATTGGGGACATTGCAAAAGCCAATTTAAATAAATATTTTTTTCAATCATTGTTCTTAACCTAAAAAAATCTGTCTACTTGATGTGAAAATTGACTCCAAAAATATTTTTCATAAAGAACTGAATATCTTTTTACATTTTTGTAGACTTGATTGAAAAATATTGGTTCACCAATACACCCAAATAAAAGCTTAAAAATGAGTTAATAAATTCTATCATCTAACACAATTTTTATCTTTTATTTACCAACATTTGTACAAATATGAACTAGGGTAAAATTTTCGAGGTCAAACCTATATACCTATTAAAATGCAAAATTAAAATATCTTGTGTAATTAGTTTTGTTACCATTTCATATTCCTTGGCTTTAAAATAATAAGTCATAAAATATAAAACATTTAAACCTTGAATCTAACAAATAATAATGGGAAAAATTGAACTTAATTTTTTAAATTTTAATCACAGTATCTCAACAACAGTATCAGTATCACAACAAGGTTGTAAAGTTGGTTGATATTGGTGGTTTTGAGTTCTTAAAGTGGAAAATATTAGAATCAGAAAGTAATTGTTGAGTATCAATTTTATAAACTTACCTACTACTACTTACTACTTAGAGAAAGGTTGAGAAGAGAGGTTGGACTTAATAATTTGAAATTTAATTATTTTATTTTAATTCCTTTCAAATTATTAAGCCAAATTAAACCAAAGTGCATAATTAGCCCATGGAATATATTAATAAGTATACTATTTAACATTTATTATTACATTTTATTATATAAACTTGGCCTGTCACTAAAGAAGTTCTTTAAGACCAAAACCTGTAAGAATGCAACACAAATAATTGCTATAGTTTCAAATGTTGACCACCAGAAAACTCTCTCATTTAGGTATTCAGCTGCTTTGCGCCCTTGAGCCTCTCTCAATCTATGATGAGTTTGATGATCAATGATCCTATTTAGGGCTGAATGTATTTCATCTGCTGAAGTCTCGAGCTAAAAATAGTTAGACACCTTTTAATTGATACATATTATAACAAATTGCAAATAGTATTTGTCATCTGCACTTAAGACAGATAAGACCAAAAATCCTGTGCAATTCACTTAAGGCAGAAGTGAAATTTTTCAAAGAAGCCCATGAGAAATTGATAAAGATGTAGAGTATAATACTAAGTATTAGGATAAATGAAAGGTTGAAATTTCTTTACCAAGCTTAAAAAATATTTAATATTTTAATGCAAAATATTATATTACAAATATAACATCTTGTTCAGGTTCCATGGTAAATTAATCCTATAAATTTATGTATTTATTTTATTACTGTGACACATTTTTGACTTTTATGCACAATATTGTTAGAAAATAACATTTTTGATATGGTCATTTGAATAAAAGAGAACAAATTTATAGTCTTATATAAATAAATTGGTCAATACCTGTGTTAGAACAGTTGCATGTTCCCCAATACCTGGAAGGGGCTGTTCAGGCCCCACATTTAACTCCATATATATAAGTTTGTGTGAAAATGTACTGAATTCATTGCTGAAGCAAACTTTGTACACCCCTGAAAAAGATTTTAGAATATTAATTTTAGTAGCAATATATAAACAAATTTTATCCAGTCAAGCTCAAATAAATAATAGAAATTATTTTAAATTTTTTAATTAAACTGCTTGAAAGCAGCAAGCACCTCCAACTTTCAGGAGTTCTGTGTGTATTAAGAAATTAAAATATTACTTGCTTCAATGGTGAAAGATAACATTGCGAGCAAACCTGCATGCCTTATAATTCCCCATAATGTTCCCAAAGATGTGGACTCCACCAATACATACTGGGACAGAATAGTTGACTACAGCAACCTGTGCCCTGTAGTGGGCCAGTAATAGGTTGATATGATGATGAGGGTGCTAAAACTGCCCAAACTTGATTCAGGGCTGGTCCTAAAATTCTTAGGTTTTATGTTGTTCTAATACTTAAGAATATCAATTGAGAATATTACCTGTATATTGTGCTGTGAATGGATGGGAATCATATTGCATTTTTTTTTTGTGATAAATTATTTGTTGGTTTGGGCCTTCAACTTTTACATCCACATCATACTGGCCTCCAGTTATAACCTACAAATATTTGAAAATAATGTAATACCCTTAGGTAATAAGGAAAATACCTCATTATCATTAACTAATAAAACACAAATGATATTAGTATAGAAGTAGGCTCTGTGAATGGGTCAAGTGAATATTGAATATTTTTTTACCACTAGAAAATGAAATTACTAGGAAGTACTATTGAATTACATATTAAACCTAAAAACAATCTGCAAGGAAATATATCTAACTATCATAGTTAAGCCACAGTAGCAGCTTTAAGAGGTGGCCAATATTACATTACATTACTTGGGTCAATTTTAGATCTGGCAATCATAAAACTTCCTCAAGAATATTACTCAGAAAAGGCTTTGATGATTTTTAGAAAAGTTGGTTTTGCCCGCGGTTTCGGTTGCGGTATTGGACACAAAATGTCAATCAATTAGGGTCGTCCTATTGCTAATTTTTAAATTGTAAAACAAACTATTTATAATTAATGTCTCTTGAGTATTTAAATGAAAAAGTACCAAGGGCTTTTTACCTGATATTCCAACGAAGCAGAAGTACTTTGTTCAATTTCTTGATAAAAACATTCTACGGAATTATCGGGTAATTCAAATGTAAGTTCCACACTTTTGGATAAAATACCACTTATGAGAGTGACTAGTATCGTAAAAAATAACGGTGTAATAAACATTTTCGGTTTCGAATTTAAAAATATAGGAATTCTAAATAATTCTCACTCATCAAATACCGCATTACTTGACATTGACATTTAAAAGCAGCCGTCAACGTCTTGACGTTTCGTACACGTAATCGCCTCTATGGCTTGTCTTTGGTCTTGTAAAGATACGCAATGAGGAACATACGGTACATTATCTCTGATATCGCTGTGAAGTTTGTATCCTCATTGTCTAAGACTCCATGGAAAAAAAGTGCCTTTAACATAAAACGTGCGTGCAACCGGAAGCTCACTGTTACCTGAATAACAAGTCGAAACTAATTTTATGTTTGTGTTTATAATTTATTTGTATGTTTATGAGAAACTTTGAAATGGTGGACGAATTCGCGGGGAAAAATAGTAATATATAATATACTTATACACTTAATTTAAAAACTTATAACTTAATCATATCTACTATATTCTAATATATACATTCCTATTTTTCTATTGAACATAAAGGACTAACCGATACGATACAATAGTACTTGTGATGAAAGTTTCTGTTGCGTTTTAGGGTTTATCTTGTTTATGGCAGAGGCGCGAGAAAGGAAAACACCAAGATTTCGAACTCCGCTGTTACTACATAACCTAGCTTGGTAGCCTGGGCGCTATTAGCTTGAAAAACCTGTACCCTCTAGTACGTAGTACCTGCATCATGAGTATTAGTATTAGTGCTTTTAGTGACAGAGCTCATCCGGTGAAGTTCTAGCTCCATGATTATTTCTGCCGACAAGCAACAATGCTGTGTAACACAGACAGACAGACAGACGCGTAGGGGGACGTTGTTTTATAATATTTAAGGATAAGGATTTATGTGGTATAGACGGCCAACTAGCGCAGAGGGCAGATACTGTATCAGAGTCCAAGGCCGCAGGTTTCATTCCCACAACTGGTGTTCTGTATCTGTATTTTTTAAGTACCTATTTATGTTAATTATTCATAAAAATATTCATCAGTTATCTTAGTACCCCGATGGTTAGGTGGTTATTTGTGTATTGTCCTAGTATATTTATTTTGTCCGATATTTTTTAAACATGTTCAAATATCTATCATAGACTTAGATGCAAAGCTAGCATTTTATCAGAATGTTATGATAACTCTTATTTAACTTATTGAATAGATTAAGTTAGTCCAAATTATAGGTCTCAGCTCTCACCGCAAATATTTAGTTTCTAGATAGGTATTTTGTATAAATACTGGTACACTCGCGTGTGCAAGTCTAAGTGTTAACACTTGCACTCGCGTGTGCAAGTGTTAACTGTGCTGTGTGACTGTCTTTTATTGTGACTCAAAGCAAGAGTAGACTCTCGGTGTCTCAAGGCCGTTTCACTTGCCTAGTTCTCAAATGTATAGAAGCTGGATTCAATACTTTCATTGGTACTAACTGATGCATAATATTATGGCGATTTTGGGGCTTATATATATTTACCTCTGCTATATTTCCTGTGGGCTGATGATTATGTATATATATATATATCAGTTAGTTTAAAATAATTGCTATAAATTATACCACAAAGTAACAGTAAAACAATTTATTTCGAAAATTAAAGAAAAAGTGATACAATTGGAAATTTAAATATCCACTTAAAGGTTTTAACAATATTTCGCTTAACTTTAAAAGTAAAAAAAGCCATGATTTTAACAAAGAAATAAAATACTGTGATTATGTCTTAAAAGTTATACTTAAGTGCAAAGGGGACTATATAGTCTTCAAAATGCAGACAATACTTAAATTCGTAAAGTGAGTTATTTAAAAAGCGAGGCCAGCGTCTGCGTATGTCGTAACGATCTTTTCTATGGAGTTAGCGTACGCGGCTGTTCGCAGATCCAGACCCAAATCGAATTTCAAGGCAGTCTTCATTATGGCCTGTAAATAAACAATCATTATCATCATTCATCATCGTCGAATCGGATCTCCTCTCAAAATGAGAAGGATTTAGGCCGTAGTCCACCACGGTGGCTTGGTATATTTAGCGCGGATCGGCATATTTATCACGCATTGAGAAAATAGAAGGAGAGCTCTCAGATATGTAGGTTTCCACACGACGTTTACTTTAACCGTTATAGGAAGTGATACTTGGCGGTGAATTGATTTCTTCTGTACTGAGAACTCCCGCGCTTACACCCACATTCACAGCTTTTGGTTACACACAAATAAAGTGCGATTTGCTTCTTTTAACAAACTTACAACGACTTTTAATAAAGGTACTACACTAATTCTATACGAACAAACGAGAGATGAGAAATCGATTATTCTTTTAAATATTTCTTTACGTCACTGTATAGTTATCATAGGGTGACATAAATAACCTGTATACAATGTGCTAAATATATCAAGCCTTTACTAACCACAAATCATAAATTTTCTCAGTCACTTTACAACGTATAAGGCTTTAAAATTTTTGTCGGTTACGCTAATATGGCGGTAAAGTCTCGATATTAATTTATTAATATGTAAATTTATACACTAGAATAACTGATCTTAACAGTGATAAATACTACCACCACGCCGCCAAACTCGCACTGTCAATAGAGTTTTGAACGCACTCATTTTTTAATATAACTTTAATTTTGTTACTTAAATCTTTTGTAACAATGAATAATAATCTAGCAACAAACTGGAACGAATTACCTAGGCCGTCATTGTAGGACGGTAAAATAGTAATTATATAGGAATTTGATACAGTTTGATGTAAGTATTGTAGAATAAACAAGGTCAACTTACCCTGGCTGACCTCTCCATGGTGTAGTCCAAGCCGGAGTGTACAATATCTTTCTCGGAAGCACCGGAGATCCTCTTCTGGAAGGACTCTGAGGGAGTGACGGGAATACGTCCACCGACACGGCCGAATCGTCTCTCCAAGGATTCTTGCACAGATTCTACAAAAGGATAATAAACAAAACATTAAAAAAATAGAAGAACTAAGAAGTAAGTAGAGTTTTATAGTGAACTTTGACTTTGCTCAGAATTTAAAAACATTATGCGTCTCACATACGACATGTGTCTCGAAACTCTCAATTTTCTCAGATTAAAATTTATAGATTTCAATGGAGAGATCTCATAGAAATCGAACATCCCGAATCGAATATACAAAAAATCTTAGCCGGGACCTTGGACTTGACCTATGCCCTGACGATGAACAATTTGAGTAGAAGACAATTATTTACCCAATAAATGGTAGTTGGATTCACGCTCATATTTGAATGTGAGACGGCCGTATGAGACGTGGTTGAGGTTCTTCAGCCACTCGAAGAAGGAGACGGTGACACCACCGGCGTTGATGTACAAGTCTGGGATCACGAGAATGTTGCGGTCGATCAGGATCTTGTCAGCAGCCGGTGTTGTAGGTCCGTTGGCAGCCTCCGCGATTATCTGGAACGGAATTTACAATTTATTAAGTAATCGTTTGAGTTAGTGATACCCAAAGTCGTCTATATCGACGCTTCCACGGTCCGCCGGAGTAGACGGTGACGCGAGTTATTGGCTACCCATGAGATGCCAATGGGGTTCAATGTATTGCAAAGCAACGGAGAGTAGGAACGACAGACAGGATTGCGCCATTTATAAGAGGGATAATTAAAAGATTTGTTATCCCCCTTCGAAATAATTATACTCATCCTATACCAGCCGTAAAAAACACTTTGGAAGTAAATAATTAAATAATGTCTGTACATAACATTTGTACATTCTTTCATTCTATTTAATTATGTTTTGGTTCTTATCTTATATTCAATAGAAGTATGATAAATAGGACAATCAGAAAAATCCATACTGATTTACCCTTAGCACAGACGGAATTAAAGCAAAATACCCTTACATAAAAACTATATATTATATACTAGCTGAGTCAAACCAGCTCTTACCAGTGATTACGTAATAATAAGTATAATAGAAACCTTCCAACTGTATCTTCGGTCTAGTGGTTAGCTTGTTACGTAATCTAGCTTATCGAATACAGACAACTAGGTTCAAGGTAAGATTCCAGAGTTCAGTCGGGCTAGAAAATATTGTATAAAAGGTTATTCTGACAAAAAAAAAATCTCAGTAACTGGAGGGAGGAAATTGTGTATAACCAATAAGTCGGCGGCCCGATCGTTACAATTTATATATACAAACATTTTGGGAAATTGTGATACATGGTGAAAGCTCGCCAAGCAAGAACACCACACCGCAGCCGCATTTTGAAAAGCATGGGACAGTCATTTCTTTCTATTTCCTCTTATTCGAGAGAAGAGGCCAGACAAAGAAGGGGGCATTAGTAGGCTGAGAATGATAAGATATTGGTGATAACTAAAATTGACACACCAAAATTACAGAATATAATTTATTAAAGTATGGACCAGGATGACATCTGTTATCATGTAACACTAACCCACCCGCGCAAATATAGCGCTTCTTTGAATGCCGCGGGAATAGTTTCGTAACTCGTGTTAGATTATGCAGAGTGTGTCCGGCTATAAGCTGTTACGTCACAACCTAACAGTATAGCTACATCGCGGACACGCCTCCAGCATTCTGCTTAGACTGTAGGCCGTTTAAAAAAAAGTGGATTTCGCCTAACGCCACTATAGTCGTAAAAATATAATAGGCCCGTTTTGACATTTGTCATCGCGACGTAACTAGTTATGGAACCATAAGACTCTGTACTCGATACTCACGATAAATCAATTCAAGTTTGTATCAGTACTGGATTGATATTATTATGTATTGTAAAGTGTTCGTTCGTTCAAAGTATTCCTTTAACTTCACAACCAATACGCGTAACTGGCTGTTGATTATACGTCCACTTTTTAACATGTTGAAACAGAGTTAGTACTATATAAAAACAAACACAAAAATCGAGTCAAATCACTATGTTTAAATTAATGTCCAAAATAGAAGAGCCATAGTTAACGTAAAAGTAAACAATATATATCAATATTGTTTACTTAAACGAGCGCACAGTCAACTTTACAAGATGAGGAACGAAAAACTGCGCAGTGCGCGCGGGGACGCTAAAGTCATGTGCCGCTTGGTCAGATACATCAACTCAGACTCATTATTTAGAACCCATTTTGAGAACCAAGCTCATTCGTTGCAGTAAAAATAACTACACAATATATAATTTCGATATTCAGTAAAAAAATGGTTACAGCTCTAGTATAAAAAAAAAAAGACTGAGAACGTAACTGTTTTCGGAACGTTTCGCAACAATTATAAATTGCATGCTACTATGAAGTAAGCGCAAAAAGAATACTCGCGATATATTCTTTCGTATTATTTAACTTCCCAAAAAAATTTACGTATTTTTTAAAACACTGTATGTAATTGATTTTTATTTTTTTGTTTCTTTCAGTTTCGTTCCAAGTTACATTCTATGGTCTTGCACAAATGTCAAAACGGGCCTATTACATTTTTACGACTATAAATTCAACAATTCCAGGAACCTATTTTGGTCGTAGGCCGTGTTTTAATAATAGTGGTGGTATTGCTTTTTTGTTACGTAACAGTCCTACACACTCCCACACCGAAAGAAGAATCCAACGACACCAAGTTTATCAATATCTAGAAACCTGTTTACGCTGTATGCCGTGTTTAAACAATATGTTTTTAAGGGCAGCGATTTCGATTCCCACAACTGGAAAATGTTTGTGTGATGAACATGATTGTTTTTCAGTGTCTGGGTGTTTATATGTGTATTATATTCATAAAAATGTTCAACAGCTATCTTAGTACCCATAACACAAGCTACGCTTACTTTGGGGCTAGATGGCGATGTTTATTGTCATAGTCTTTCTTTCTCTCTTTTTGACTGGCTCATTAAATTGTGGTCGGCGGCTTCGGGGAGTCGAAGGAAAAAATATTGACTCTTTAATCCACGGAACGTACCGATTTGTAATTTTTAAGTTGTTTTTTATAATATAGTGTTTTGGTTAAAATTCTATTGATTTGTCTAGCAGATGAATGCATGTACCTATTCTTATTGTTACTCTATTCTTTTTGTATATTTTAGTACTCCTTTGTCGTGTATGTTTTTAAAATATTAAAATAAATAATAAAAACATCAATCATATATTTACTACATACACTTGTTTTTTTTTTCATTTTTTAATTAACACTTTACACTAAAAAGTAATGAAGATATTGTATGAGAAGCCTAGTAAAAATATCACCTTCTGCTGCTGTCGTAGCATCTAGATCGATTGTAGGTCACGAAGTCCTGGGTTCGATCCCCGGGTCAATGAATGAAATGAGTATAGTAGAGGTTTGTTTGGAAATTGGCGAAATTTTCCTCCGTGCCGCAGAGAGCAGGTTAAGGAGTCGGTCCTGCAACCGTTCTCTTCCCGGTCATGTCGGATCAGACTTAGACAGTGAGGTAATGATGTGCAGCTGTGTTTGTGCACACACTTGTGCACTATAATATCTTCGCATAGTTGGAAAATCTCTACAGATGGACCACTGTGGCCGAAATAGTTCGGAAAAACTTTGTAAAATAAAAAATAAAACTACTGACCTTGGCTTGTATCTTGTGTGCGTTCTCCTTGTGTATAACCTGCTCGACGGCAGCTGGTACCAGGATATCGCACTTCTCGTACAGCATGTTCTCGCCTTCGTAGGCCTTCGCGCCGGGGAAGCCAACGATCGTGCCATTCTCGATCCTGTAGTCCTCAAGAGCCTGGAATAACGTATTCATTTAATTTCCAAACAATACCTAATAAATTTTTTTGTAACTTAATTAAAGAAACGAGAGGACTGTCCAGTGACAAATTGCATTTCTGTTTATTCTGATGCACGAGCGTCAACATTTGTAAAATAATATTACTTAAAAGGATGATAGTACGGACAGGGGGCTCTGACCTTTTCTGTTAAAATAAGACCCGGCTCATATTTTCGCCTAACTATTTAGCGAGGAAAAATCCGATTTTGTTTATTTAGTAGGGGAAATTCTAAAATGATCATTACCGGCCCACTTCAAGCCAGCCCAGGGCATGGGACTGCAGCCACTATGATAAGGGTTTAGGCCATAGTCACGTTGGCTCAGTGCGGATATGTTAACTAAAATGATATAATTGCTGTGAAACAATTCTTAAGCCATGATAGTCACGTCACGTGTTAGAAACTGTACTTTATGATGCCACGTTAAGTTCTCACCTCTTCCGGTTTGAATAACAAATAATAACCAAATAATCAATCATAACATGTGGAAATGTTAAATTTTAGCGAAGTATAATGAATTACACCTAATATTTTATACTTTTTCCTCTTATAGAAAGTCCACGAAAAATGTATCCCGAGAGCGAGGGAGACCGTTGTACACGTTTCGAATTCTATCTGACAAAAATAATAAAATCTTTCAAGTGATTCTGCAAGTACAATAAAAAAAAGTTAATGCGTAAGACGTTGACATAGTTAGTTAATCTAAAATAGTCAAACTCTTTGGTAAACAACCTAACCTAATAAGAAACTTCAAAACGAACCGTTAAGTAATAATGATAATTCTTGCGCCGAAATTGAAATGTGATTCTAAATTATCAGCATTTAAAAAAATTATAAAATAAATTAAATTTCGCCATTTTGATGATTATTATTAAAATAATAATGCTGCCAGTGCAACTATGGCGGTCATCGGATACGAATTTAAGATAGCCCCGGGAATAGATTTTAATACGCCTACTGAAACAAACAAATACTACTATCTTATCGAGATAAGAATTGAATAGTATTATCTGGAAACGTATGCTAAATTCACTATCATCGCTTAGATACTAGAAAACATTTCTAAGACTTGGATGACGATTATTATCTGTGTTACGTCACAAACAGAAGGTATGCTTTGCCTTATTATAGATGATAATTTTGACAGGTACACGCCCGTCAAGTTTCGTATTTTTTCAGGAAAAATATAATACAGATAATGTCTTACTTCGTAGATGGCTGGGTACTCCCCCCCAGTGCCCACTTAGTGCATGCGACGCACAACGAACAAAAAAACCAATCGTAAATCGGTTTTGAAAGGAAATAAATCGAACATATAAATATCACGATTATGTAACTATATTAAGATGTTTTGTAAATATTAAAGTAATAAACGTATAAAACTAATTATTTTAGTAAAAAAATTATTAGAAATCATTTCACATCAATATTACCAGTTATGTAGAATGTAAAATTCTTAGGTGGGAATATTATACCAAAAAAAGAAATAAAATATCAAATGTTTTGTACCATAAAGTATAATTAGACCATATTGACATGCAACTATCGATTCCAAGAGCTGTTATGGAAAGGATAATATCATAGGTTTATTAAAGATTATAAAATAACCTCATCCCTTCTGTGAGCTATCAAAATTATCCTTGTTAACATCTATCATCCTAATTTAGACAAAGCATAGTCTTGTTAGAAGTATGTCACAGAAATCGTTTTATCAAACTTGTTGTACTTTTTTTTCGCATTTTTGATGTATTCTAGGAGGATGTTAGCAATAATATTAAATCAACAAAACTATTCATTAATAAAGGCATAATATGCAGACGTTTCTGAGTAATTTGGTAATATATTCTAATTTAGGTATTTGGAATATCTTGGCATAAATAATAAAATAGTATATATTATCTATTAAATCTTTATGCCAAGATTACTAAAAAAACCTGCCTACTCCAAATTTTGGTAATAGGTAGGTAACTTTGTAATTTTCTTCTATCGATAAAATTATGCTCGATCATGTAAAGCGGACAGCCATTTAGTCATAAATAAGAATAATACAGTGGAATGTATCTCGAAGTTTTTGTTAAGTCGAAAACTCGTTAACTCGATTTTTTTTTGCATTTCCCTTGACATTCGAGTTGTAGAGATTCCACTGTATATCTTTCTTTGCTGTGCACAGCAACATAGATTATTATTAAAAGTTTCTTTTTCACTAAGTAGCACACTGTTTTTAGTAAAAGATTATCAACGCTTAGTTAATGCAGGAACAATGCAGGATCGCTACTAAGCGATAAGGCCGCCTTTTGTATTCTACTTCTTTCTTTGTATTTCTATTGTTTTTTTATTTTCCTAACATCATTGTGGTGTACAAATAAAGAGAATAAAATAATAAAAATAAATAAAACACTAAATGCTAAATTAAAACCTTCCAGACTCTGTTGTACACCAACAACCTAAATATATAACTATTAAGATAATTAAAACTACTATATTAGATATTAAACTATTTTAAGAGAAGTATCTCTACATAATCCATTCAATAAACATTATCGGCAATAGGAGTGACGTTTACAGATTAGAAAATGAGCTACCTAAAGCGCGAACATAACTTATTAACATCGACAGTATGTGTTATATGAAGCGGTGATAGCCAGGCTAGGCTCCCTTGCTGGGGCGGGGGGCGAGTTCGAACCCTGGCAAGCGTTTCGGAGTTATGTGCGTTCTTAATTTATGCAATTTGAAAAGCTGCACAATGACGTTCGGAAGTATATAAAAAAAAAATCTAATTTTAGAATAGATTAAAGGTTTTGTTGATATAAATTGCAAATTTTATTTATAATTATAATTTCCCGCGAAAACTTCGCCGGGTGGCATGGCCGCACTAGTGATGTCATAGGCAAATTAGAGCAACTCTTTATTCATCATCAAACAATAATTATGGTAAAGATTATTGATTTTGGTATTGATAACAAAAAAACTTAGTAACTGATAGTTGGAAATCACAAACTACTTTACATACACATTGGTTTTTGAAGTTCAAACGGTACAAAATATGTAAGTTTATATTAGACGTGACGTCGTAGTGGGCCGGGAATTGATTGAAATGATGATGATGATGACAAAGAGTAAGTAAAGTTCACTGTGTATTTTATTTCTTATACAGGAACAGTTCTTGAGATTTGAAATACACAAGCACTAAAGGTGTTACAATAAGAGTGTTAGTAGACAGGCCTTTTAGAATGAATACATAATACCTACTTAATATAACTTCAGCCTACGCCAGGGCCTATTTCATTAGAGTGACCGACATTGACGGGTTTCTAGCGCTTAGGAAAATAATTTTAAATTGTATCCAAAGCCAATGATATTTCCTTGTTGGGGTTTAGCAAGTATCGTATATGCTTTCGAACGTCAATTAACGAGGAATCAAGATCGGTAAGGCATGAAGCAAGAATAGCCGCTTGGTAGCCGACATAATTAAACATAATTAAATTAATCACCATTTATAACTATACCAAAAACTTGGAATGGATGAGCAAGGCCGAGAACCCCGTGACTATATTTGACGATGTATGAATGGGTGGTTGGATGGATGAATGGGTGGTTGGATGGATGAATGGGTGGGTGGATGAATGAATAATGGATGGAAATATATATGTATGTATGTTTTTTCTCTGTAACACAATTTTAAATTTTAACAGTGATAGTTATAAATATCTATTTGAAAGAATAAATAACTATTTAACTTTTTGGCAAGTTTTCAAATATGTATTGATGGATGGATGGAGTTTTTTGGAGGCGTGGATGGATGGATTAGTGGATGAATTGATGGATGAAGGACTTACCTTAGGGTTAATGCCGTCAGGGTTGTGGATGGCGCCGTCGTGCTCGATGACGCCGATACACGTGGCGCCAGCGCGTACAAGGTAGCGGCACGTGTGCAGCCCCACGTTACCGAAGCCCTGCACGATGAACGTCTTGCCGCCCCATCCAGGAGTTGTACCTGTAATTTTTATTCTATCATTTCATTTGATCGTAGAGTGCCTTCTCCTTCACCCCCTTATTATGTCACTTGGCTTCTTTATCATAAGTGAGAGGGATGCAGAGTTTCGGCTACCCTTCAAGCGTACCATTTAAAATCACCCTTTAAACTCGTATTTAATAAAAGGAACTTAGTGCTTGACGCGCTGTCCGAAAAACGCAAGTTTCGTAACTCCGGACATGTACTCCGTATTTCTTGACATTTCATATACAAAATATTAAACTTTCAGTTAAATAAAAAGTTAACGATTTTATAAGATAAAGAGTGTAAATCTTAGTAGCAATGCAATACATTTAATGTATTACTATTATCTCTTATCCGTGGGATAAGGAATTGAAAAGAACATTGTAATATCACTTACCAATCATGCTCATGTAGTTAGCTTCATTGATAAAGTTTTCAAGACCGTGGAATACACCTCTGCCAGTGGCTGATACCCTGCCGTGGATACCACCCTATTGGAACGAAAATACCTTTATTATTTTATTGAAATGAATGAGTGAAAAGCCAATTTTTTTCCTCTTTGTCGATTCGATTTTATAATATTAACGCTTAATCCTCATTAAATGAAATTAAAATAATGTTTGCAATGCATCGATGACGCAAAATCTACATATATTTTTTATTACTTATTTACATTATTCAAAATATATGTTTTTTTCTAATATAAATGAATAAATAAATATAGTACGACAATAAACACATAGCCATCTAGCCCCAAAGTAACCGTAACTTGTTTTATGGGTACTACGGTGATGTGGTGTGTACTTTTATGAATAATATCCATAAATACTTATAATATACAGATAAACAAACCACACACTGAAAAACATTTGTGTTCATCACACAAACATGTTGCAGTTGTGGGAATCGAACCCACAGCCTTAAACTCAGAAAGCAAGGTCGCTGTCCAGTGTGCCAGTCGGTCGTCAAGAAGAATTATTATGGGCTTTAAATAATAAATAAAACATTGCTTTTTCCGTGTGCTACATTTTATTGGTTTGCCTCTGAAACATTGACGTAAACTATAGCCGTCATAGAAAAAGTTCCAGTAGCACTCAGCGATGTAGAAAAGAGCTCGGAGCATCAATACCCAATCAAATCCATATTTACTAGTATACATATTATTAATGCGATCTTATTTGTTGTTTATTTTTTTATAAATTTAAAATGCATATAAAATACTAGGACAATACACTAATTAATTGGATAAAGCGCTCAGGCGGCGATTGCCAGAGAGTCGCAGGTTCAAATCCTGTCGGTTCCAAAAATTATTATATGCATTTTAAATTTATAAAATTGTTAATTCCTCCAAGTGTAGGTAAAAACACTAATAAAAAGTGTATGATGTTTGTTTTTTTGTCCTTCTTTTTCGCCCAAACGAAGCAACCAATGCACTTGAATTTTAGCATACTTAGTTAGGAAGTTCGGAGAGTAAAATAGGCTACTTTTTATGCAAGAAATCGCCACATACAATTTTAACACCAAATATAACCTTCGTTCACCTCAACCAAATGGCTCATACACCGCAGGTAGCACCGCGGGGCGCAGCTAGTCTAAAGTAAAGAGCGAAACGACAGTTTATCACATACCTTGTTGGACCGATGGCAGTTACAGTCCCTTGGTGCTTGAGTGACAAACCTTCACCCAAAATGCCGCGTTGGTAAACCCCTTACATAGATAGAGAGATTTTGTAAGGAGTTCTATTCTATGTCCAGCAGAAGGCTGTTAAAATCTGGATTAGATTTTGTCTTATAGGCTGATAATTACCTGGTTAATGGGTTTGCCCGTGACGCAAGCGTGAGCATTGATATCCTGGAAACCGATGGTCTTGGCATAGGTGTCAGCGATCCATGACATCTCGCGCTCACCAGTACCCATGTCCGGGGCGGGTACGTCCACACCGGGCCCTGAAAATGGGACGCTGTTAAACAACATCTTATAAAGCAACAAGACCTTAAGCTTGTATCTCAGAGAAAGGTCAACATCAAAAAATTAAAAAAAAAAAAAAAAAAAATGTTGTGACACGATAATAATCATGTTGATAATAATGATATTGCCTATGATATTTAATTTTAAAGATATTTTAAAAATTCACGAACATTTTAAGTAAAATTAATTTTGTATGTTGATTTTAATATTATGCCCTTATGCTAATAAATACACTGCGACAATACACACATCGCCATCTAGCCCCAAAGTAAGCATAGCTTGTGTTATGGGTACTAAGATGACTGATGAATATTTTTATGAATAATATACATAAATACTTATAATATACAGATATAATCACCCAGACACTGAAAAACATTCATGGTCATCATACAAAGATTGTCCAGTTGTGGGAATCGAACCCACAAGCTTGACTCAGAATACAGGGTCTCTGCCCACTTCGCCAATCGGCCTTCGATTCAAATGTTGTAAATCGGTTACATATTTATTAGTTCCAAAATGGTTTTGTCTTTCGAATGTCAAATTATTTATGACAGAGAAACCATTGTTTAGCTAATCCCCAGCTTTACAGCTTATCTTAGAAAGGACCTAGATATAGTCGTCATAAAGGGTCCGAAATAAAAAAGATATTTTTTTTTTTTGTTAAATGGTCCCTAATAGAGGAGGGAGTTACAGCTATATTTTACACGTCTGAAAGCGTTTAAACATAAAGGTCGAGTTTCTACAGTATCAACTTTCTATATGTGTCAATTCTGTAAATTTTTTAACAAATCACTCGCAAGTCGTCCTTTACGTTTTCACAACTCATCGCAAATTGTGCATGGGTTAGCAAATATCAGTAAAGTAACAGAATAAAGAGGTAGGTCAGGCCGTAGTGTATGCATTAAAAGTCCAATGATATCCCTAGTTCCGTGAACTGTTAGATTGTTCAGCGTTATTTATAATGAGTCAGTCTTTCCTTGTCACCTTGCCAAAATAATGGTATCATTGTACTGAACGGCATAGCTACGCGTTATGTGATCACATGACAACAAAACCAGATGTAGTGCCTTCTCAAGTTTTTGTTTTGTCTACTGCACGTCTGCTATTTGATTACAATGTAAAAATTAATTAATAAAGATAGAGCGACTGAAACATTACATCATATCCTGCTTATGATAAAAACGCAATATATGTAGACTATAGATGTAATCGTACTTTTGGAGCGTTTGGGTTTTTATTAATCTAATTGCTGCACATAGCATAGCAGGATAAGAACTCTTCAACTTGAAAACTTCGTCAGCATACTGCTAAGATTTTTTAAATTAGACAAATATCTAAAGAGTTAAGCATGTTCTGACAATTTCGAGTAAACTCCCATCCCCTATTTAACACCTTCCGGGGTAGAATTTTTATGAATCCTTAAACAGTATTTTACTTGGGCTATCTATAAGAACCAGTCAGCTCCGCTCCCATCTCCCGCAATATAGGATTATAAAGTAGGCCTACTTAAAATAAATGAATTTTGAAAAGATTAACTACGCGTTCAAACAAGAACAAAAAGACTAACTCTTAAATTTTATTATAAGTCAGACAAATATTCCTTTAGGGACTCTCACAAATCACAAAACGGTTCATTATAGGTATATTATCTATGTCTGTTTTTCTTATTTTTCTATAGATGATATAGTTTATTTCAAGCTGCTTGCTTCTGCGCAGTTGACTTAACAACGTGTTAAAATGTCACTTATAAAGAAGGTCGGCATACATTGCGGCAACCTAAAATTGTGCTACAAAATTAAATCCTTGGTATAAAACAAGGTGCTTTTATTTTAACTTTTAGTGCAGGGTTTTTACTTCAACATAAATGTATTTTTGCGACAATACCTATAAAAAACGAATTGAGATATTATTCATTTGAAAAGGTTTACCAAATAGTTTGTTTCATTTAAAATTTATTATGACCTGTCGAATATAGAGGGAGAAACTCTTCAATGGACAAGAGCAAATTTATCTCAATCTGCAAGGCCAGCACTCACACAGAATAAAATTAACGTATCCATCTGCTAAAGCACGGGAACATGGAGTAGGAAAAGTTTAGCCCCGTTTATTATAGCAAATAGTATATCATTTGGATATTATTTCCACTTGTGCGCCAGTTCTCTGAGAGTTGATAAAGCTGTGGGAGAAGATACATTTTTATCCTTTCCCCGGGGATATAATTGTGTCGTGCCCATGCTAGCCGAGCAGTGCAATTGTAAAAATTTACTTTGAACCATTAATTAAAAATAAGAAGTCGGTATAGTTTTTGAGGGTTCCATACTACTATCTATGGGCTTCTAAGAGCCGTAATCGAAGAAATTGAATATAATGCCGCTATAACAAATAATTAAAATTAAAAATTTAAATAATAAAGCGAACCCATACAGAAAACGAAACTATATGTTAATACTATGGAGTGTTTCATTATGCAGTAAAGAAATTCAACTCGCACTTAGCCGGTTTTTAATAAAATTTTAAAATTTAATTGGTTCATACTACGCATTATATGACTATACATGATACAAAATCAATAACATTTAATATAAATACTTTAAGTTGTATTTGACGTAAGTGTAGTGTAGTTTGTTTTTGACTTTACGTAATTTGTTATTTGTAATTTGAGGATAAAACAAGATCCTAGGCGGAAGAATTAGTATAATTTCATAGTAGAACCGATTTAGTAAAACACATATATTACAAAATGAAAATAAAATAGGTATCAAAACTATTTTGGGAAATATACGAGGTAACGATTAAGGTGTGAATTCAATTATCATTTGGCACTAAGTATGTAAATATGTCGTTCATTTATCATTTTGCACCTAATAATATAACTTTATTTATGTTTCGCATTAAGTTATATATAATGTCAGTTTTGTGAGTCGATGTTGCTGATTGCTTTGCGTGATTTTATTATCAAATAGCAAGAGCCCAGTGCTATCCTTAATAATATTATAAATGCGAGAGTGTGATTGTTTGTTTGTACTTCCTTTACGCCCTAAGCTAACTAAGATATTTGGCATAGAGTTAGGTGAAAGGGCGGACAAAGGCTATTATCTATCCCAAGAAAACAGACTTTCCCACTTAATTAGTAAAAAACCGTAATTAACGCATGCAAAGAACGCGTGTAACATCTAGTTTAAAGGTAAATTGACTATTTAGTTTGGTATAAACACCTTAACAACCGCAGCTGATTATCTCGATAGCAGTTTGCTTTGTTATGAAACTAATGAGAAACAAAGAACGAATGGGCAACACATAATATAACTTATATATAAAGGTAAAAAAGGATTCAAATAAACTTGATTCATGGTGTTGCCATTAATTAAGAATATTTGACGGCCGACTGGCGCAATAGGCAGCGACCCTGCTTTCTGATTCCAAGGCCGTGGGTTCGATTCCCAAAACTGGAACAATGTTTGTGTGATGAGCACGAATGTTTTTCAGTGTCTGAGTGCTTATATGTATATTCTAAGTATTTAAGTATTCATAAAAATATTCATCAGTCATCTTAGTACCCATAACACAAGCTACGCTTACTTTGGGGCTAGATGGCGATGTGTGTATTGTCGTAGTATATTTATTATTTATTTTTTTCGAGCGTCCATCCATGCGTTTAACAGCTAATGCGTTTGAATGCTTGAACAGCATCAGTTATAATATATAATCATTCTATATTTTGGTATGTAGATAACAGGTAGTATTGATCCTACGTACACGGAATACGGAAGGTTCTGGCCGATCAAGTACGGAGAGAAGCTCAGAGGAAAGAAGAAGAAGAACAGGTTGCCACAGCCTCACAGGAAGCTTCCAGTAAAGTTTCCAGAATTGGGGGATGTGATCATCATTCATCATTCTCAACAGATTAAGTTAAAATTTCGCTGGTTTGCGTAGTTTATAAACTAGAGCAAAAGTATCAGCCAAACAGAAAGCATTGCGATCGCTAAATTTGTTGAGTTGTCAGTCTACGGCAATCGACCACTTGTACATACCATATTTAAAGACGGTACTCATAGGAATCATTCGTTTTGAAAACTTGCGTCTAAGACCATTATTTGCGCTCACATATTTTGTCGATCATATTAATCCAAATAAGTTGCCGGTAATATATTGTCGATTTTTGTTTTTAAAAACAGTGAAACACGTATTATAATTTATACGTATAATATAATATATGATTTATAATTTACGGCCTTTCATACAAACTTTCATCTCATATATAACCACCTTAAGGACGAGCTAAAGCTTCTTCAATCTTTTCCGATTCTTCAATATTATATATAATATTTCTATTTCTAAAATGTAATGTCCGTCTTTAAAAGTAAGCTATTGAATTTTTTTTCAAGTGTCCAGGAAACATGGCGTCTTGTCGAGTTTTAATAAAACCATACGAAATACTAAGATTATACATTTGTACGCTTAGCGTGTTGCGTATATACGACAATATCAATATGGCAGTTCTTTATATCCCGTGTTAATTTTTTATTATGGTTATATAAAAGCAATGCAACATAATGTATTGCAGGCAACAAATCAAGATATTATATTCTATTTATTTTTAATAAAGCCTCATTGTCTTTCAACTATAATAAGGTGCAAATACGTCAGAGAACATGTTGATAGGCAATTTACAATAGCGTGCACTAGTAATTTCATTCAATCCAAGGCGGCGAACGGTTATTGACATTAGATGACCATGAAGTGACCTTTAGGCGTTCAGTTACTAGAATAATAGTTGTACACACAATTATCTACATCGCAAACATTGATTCTATCAAAATGTATATTTGATCTAGAGCTCAGCGTACGGATTACAAGGTCAAGGATACAAAGTTCTAATCTAGTTGTGATTATGTGCGAGAGAGTTCCCGCAATCGAATCACAAGGCGGCGGTTTTCCGCAGCGAGAGGGAGAGTATCCAAGAGGTTTTACTCACGAAAAAGGATTCTATATCAATTTATAGTCCGATACTAGTGGATCGATTTTTTTGTCAAGCATATCTCATAAGATACCAGCACGGAAATAGGATAATGGCGCTGTCGACTCCCGTGTACCGGCGAACACGTGCCATCGGTTCCAGTTATGTATATAACAGTCCACTGCTGGACTAAAAGACTCCTTTCCCAACGAGTGAGTTGGCACATTATCACCACGCTCGGCAGACGGGTTGGTGAAGGCAGTAGTATCACAAAGGACGCTGCTGCGCGTTTTTCTTAATAATCCCGTAATCGCTACGTAGGTACGACGGTTGCGTTCACAGCTGATCTGCCATCACCACACGGTATGATTGTCTGCCGCCAATCTTTAAAGCACTCTAAGGCGCTAGATTGCATTGGAGCAGTGTTCTAGCGAGCCGCACAAGCTCCAATAGTAAACCACTTTTCAATGTGTGCAATAAAGAGTTTAAAAAAAAAATGTATGTATCTTTAGAGAGGCCTGCACCGTTAGTGGGATACCTAGGTTTAATTAATGTTTCTGTATATTTTTTGATCACATGATAGAGATCAGAGACAGTTCTAGGTCAGTTGAATTCAGGTTAGCTACTGCAGTATTTATTTATCGTGTCGTATTTGCAAAAGTACATATTTGAATGGTTTGTAAATATTTGAATACTTGTATTACATCTGCGTATGTAAGATACCTAGACGCTAAAGTAAACAAATGAATAATCATTAGAACACGAATTGTTTGTAAGGATGGTAATTGACTTGTTATTGTTGTTTTTAGTTAGGTATGCATAATCTTTAAACAAGCGTGCGAGGTTTATGTTTCTATAAGACTTCTTTCGGAAAGATTCCCGGAAAGATTTCAGTCGCCCCTGGTAATAATATATGTAGGAGTGTATATTTATCCACGCACAATTAAATCATTCAGTTTCCGTAACCGATTAAGATTTGCTTGTAATTATGGAATAGGATCTCCCGATTTGAGATTCTAAATTTACCAAAATTCAGTCCACAGATACAGACTGAGAGTCTGTTTATCCTCTCGGTTTCAGCAATGGGCGATATTATGTACATTTTGACTTATATTCAGTGAGATCTGTGAAGTATATAGGGTAAGTATATGGGTATATGATACGCAGGAAAATTGCATAAAACGGCAAAAATCCTTCTCCTGTACGAGTTATATGTATATCAATTTTAGTTTTAGGGTAGGCAGTGCTTTTGTACATGAATAAAATGCCACTGGGTACGGTCACTTTAATCCGGATACGGGCACCAGCCGGAGTGAGACGATCCCTGCAAGGAACCTTCTATACTCAAAAGTGTACAGATAGCACGATCATACGTGGCCGACCTAAAGTTCGCTTCCCGCAAATACGTGCATTGTACAATATCAACCAAAATCTACAACAGCCACATATCTACCCGGACAAAATAGATCGGCTGTACTGTAAATTACTGATATTTTATTCTTACCGATAAAGCCCTTCTTTGCAAGCTCAAGGGTGAATCGTCGAGTGATCTTCTCCAATTCATGCTCGGAGTACTCCTTGGGGTTGATCTTAATGCCGGCCTTAGCGCCCCCGAAAGGTACGTCTACGCAGGCACACTTGAACGTCATTAGAGCAGACAGGGCCTTAACTTCGTCTCTGGTCACGTCACTTGAGAATCGTATACCTGTAGACAAAAAAGTGACTGTGTTATTTCAAGGTCGCAATGTTACACCGGACTTAGGTTAAGATTGGACATAGTTTTATGGCGCGTTATAAAAATCAGATGAGACTGTAATTAACCCTACTTTATTATGTACCTACTTCCAAAACAATTAAATTTTTGTATCATCGATTTGTATAAATATAAAGCCTCAGATTATTAATATTGCCTAGATACTTTTTTTTTTGGTAACATATATATAGGCTTATATACATAGGCTTTTTATAACTCTTACAATGCTTATCCTTAAGTTTTTTATAACTCGGACTGGAGATTTTCTCCATTTTATATCATCTGCATACCCTATTCATACCCTTTATGCACGCCACTGAGGACCAGTGAAATGGTAATATATCATAACAGAAAGTGATTCCCGCATTCGGAAATAATACAGTAGCTTGGATAGAGCAGAGGCGCCAGTGAAAGAGGAATTTTAAGTTTCGTGCGCAATGCGGTGTTACGTCTTCTGTCTGTAGGTTGTATTATATAGTAGGTAGGCATTTATTGTTGCTAATACTGAGATTACTTTTAAAATGGCCTCTGAAAAAGCGACGGTTATTTTAAGGTATTCACCACACCATATTGATTGAAAATATGCTCACAGATTTTTGTTCTTGGCCGATTTGCATAACTTTACAAACTTCCCTTAACAATCGTTATCACTAGTTGAGAACTCTGATGAAATGGTGGCAAAATTGGCGTAAAACATCAGGTGCAATAAAAATACAAAAATACATTACCATATTTTTTGTACATTTATTTTCAAGTCAGACAATAATTGTTTATTCGTCCTTTCCACAAGTCTGCTTAATTCCCAGACAACTATACATGTGACCCTGAAGTAGTTTTTTTTATTGGTTAGTCACGATACAGATATTAATAGAGTTAACTACTTTCCTATTCTGGGATCGAAGGCACTAAGCGAATTTGCAAATGTTGACATTCAATTATATAAGCTAACAACTAGAATATAATTCGTTACATAACACGGTGATGCTAGACACGTCACAGCCGCGCCCCCCTGTTGCCGCCACGGGCATCGCGTAAAAACGTTCGAGGAATTTTGTTTTTATCTCAACTTCAAGCCAATCATCACCTCAGCTATTCTCGTTGCAAACGATATCTTATTATCTTATGACTGATATGTCTAAAGCAAAACATAATATATCAATTATAAGGTTTTTTATACCTATTACAATATAAAATTTTATCAGAAGTTATCTAAGAAAGTTTTTCCTGTTATATTTTTGGTTATAAAAAAAATAGACATAGCTACCTACTAAGCAACATCGATGTGGATTTTAATATCTTAAAAGGTGGAGACAGGTTTAAAAATATTTCAATTGCAAATATTAAACACAATTTTAGGATTGACTGGCATTTATATAAGTACCTAAAGAAACTGTGTATAGGTTGGTTGTTGGTACACAAAATAGCTGGGTCATGATGGACAGTAAAATGCAGCTACAAAAATTCTCTGTGTTAAAACATTTACAGTACTTAACGGATGTTACTAATTGTTTCATGGTTTGACTAACAATTATGTGTTAATTAAAATAATTGTGATGGCATTTTTAATGAGGGATGTCTCTATGAGCCTATAGGAAATTTTTTAGTGGTGGCATTTTTAATCTTTCAGTTATTGGACTAGTCTAATATAATAACTAATAATAACATTTATTTTGGATAAAATTCCATAGTAATCACAGTAAGATTAAAAATATAATTTATTGGTTGTAACAATTATCTTATTAACTACCTATGTTAATAATGAAAATTTGCCCAACATATTCCCTTATGATGGTACCCTCTTGTTAGTGTGTACCCACCCAGTGCTCCATAAAAGGATTTTCCCATATATGTATTGCTTAAAATATTCAAAAGAATTTTGGAGCTCAATGAATGTTCAGTGTTCAAATGTCACTCAATATGGAATGTTATAGTAATATTTAAGAATTAACATCCTACTATTTCAGAAAATAAGATAAATAAGATATTCATCCCTAAATAAGTAATCTAGATAACTCATTCAAAAATGCCATCTAACTATGATAAAGCTCAACAGTTATTGGAAAGGGAAAAAAGGAAAAGGCCAAGGACTCAACCAAGAAACATCTCAGTCTAAAATGGCAATTGTATATTTATACCCAGCAAGAAGAATTGGATCTTGATACCACATATTATATGTGTCCAAGAACTAACTAATAGCCTATCAATAAAGTATGGGATACAGGCAAATGGTAAAACATTGGTATTATGACCTTATCAAAATAGCAGACACTGTTTATAATAAACACTAAAGACTAGGGTTTTTTTTCAACTTCCTAAGGCTCTTCTTATTTCTCCTTATATATTCATTGTTATATATTTTATTTACTTTTTGGGTATTGATAGGGATTGAAATTTATTTACTCTAGCTTGATAAAAGTACAGTTAAACATTTTGTTTGCTTTTTAAAATTGTGCATTGTGTTAAGCAGTCTGAATAAATAAATACACCACAGAAAATGATGAATCCAGCTTTTTCAAGTGGTTTCCAAGTACACACAGAAGGTTATTTTATAGATTTCACAAAATTATTGTAAAGTTTTGTTTCAATGGAATTTAGCTAATTTGGAGCAAGATTCAAAAGACTTAGGACAGACACTACATAACATAAAAAAAATCTCAACCCTAAGATCATGTCCCAAGCAATAAATGGCAATTTTATAAACAGTAATTTTAACTTCAAAGTAGAAAATGCCTATCTGCCAGTTAAGTACCTACTATATGAACTAGGATACTTTGTGAATAAATAGAACTCTTCTAACCTTTCTTATCAAGTAAACAATATTTTCGATAGTTTTGTAAACTGTAAAGCATCATAATTTTATATATCAAAAAAACAAGTGCATACAATTAAATAGACCTTTAGTAGGTATATAATATGTTTTATCACATAAAAACTGACATAGACAAAATCTCTGCTTTACACTTATAAGTAATGAAAAGATCTGTAAATAAAAAGATAGGTAAACAGTGCATTATATAATAAAGCATTTGCAAATGGAATAATGAAAGGAAAAGAAAATAAATTTCGTTAAGAAAGAGGTTATGATCCCACAGATTTCGATACTTAGTACGTAACATTACGGTCGGCATCACGTGTCTACCAAAGAGCTATAAATAAAAAACCTTTAGCGACAACAACTGCGACAGATGGATCTGTATGGATGATGTAAGCAAAAAAAAGTCTGCGAAGAAGGTACTTACCTCCTTTTGTTGGAGTTCTGTGAGAAGAATGTTGAGCTCGATACCCAAGAATCATTTCGTAATCGCCGGAATCGCGGCGCAGGGGAAATTGTATTTCGATGATATGATCACACGGCTGCATTAGTTTGAGGATACCAGCAACCCTTTTCTTTCTCTCCTCGATGGAAACTCTAGATTTCATATCCTCCACTAATTTATCTTCGATCACTTGGCACGCCCGGTGGAAAAAATATTCCACCATATCGAAGAATCTTGGATTGGCACTTGTCGGTATATCTTTAAGCCTGTCAGGAATTTCATGGCTTGCATAAGTACGGCAACAAACGTTTACTGCACCAGGAACGACTCTTAGCATATTGTTCACTCCTTCATTTTGGATGGTGTTTTTGAGGGGCGTCGCAACAGTTTTTGCGATATTCTTTAAGTGTAACATGGTTTCTGATTTAATTAAGTACTATCGGAAAAGGTATTGGGTCGCCTAACACTTTACAAAGTAAAATACACGCGAACTATCAACTAACGATTAAAAGCAAACTGCTGCGACGACCCGCCCCAACAAGACCCGCCCACAGATTAGAATTATTTAGAATGAGAGACCATTAGACAGACCATGAGACAAGTTTGAAATGTCAAATGAGTCCTCAGAGGCCCAGTCCAGTAAACACTAAACACACATTGAAGAAAGTAGGGGTGACAAAAAAAACAATGTGATCTAGTCGATTAATTTCATATTGAGATAAAAGCGATTTTTTTTTGTAGTCGTAGTAAGTTAACTCGCTCGCTCTCGCTTTTATAAAGCAACCGCTGTTACAGTTCATTTAGAAATGATTAAGTTTCTTTATTCCGTGTGTTTTAATGTTTTTGTTAAAAGTTAACTATTAGTTTAAATTGAAATATATACATTTTTGAATACGAGTACTTATGTGAATGTAATGGGTAAATTCCATATATTATGGATAATAAATTAGTTTTGAAAATATCTTGACCTATAGAAAGCTACACTCTTAGCGAGCAACATAGTTTTAACTTCATTTTAGGAATTCTAAGATTTCAGGTCGAAATAATAGCATTTGTAAATATATATATAATAATAAAATTTGTAGTAAACTGGATGGCGCTATTTTGAAGCCTACTAATTTAGTATAGTTTAGATATTTGTTTATAACGGCGTTGTTACCATTATGTAATATTATTCATTTCAAAAACATATCTCACACCTAAGCCGATAAACTTTGTCCTTCACATTATGTTATTTGGATGCTTAATGATAACACCACCGTAAGGTAGAGCACTTGAAGTAAATTATGAAGGTGAAAATAAGGCATATTTCATTACATGAGCGAGAAGAAAAATATAACGTAGAGAGAAAAATAAAGATCTATTTCACGTATCAAGTCATTTATCAAGATTATTCTACTCTTAACTCTCGTGCAAAAAAAGAATCAAATTTCTGCCTAACTTCTATTTGATATAGGTTAAATAAAAAGTTTACTAAATATTGTAAAAAAAGTTCTCTTTCACATCCCTATAACAAGGGCCAAACAAGTACTTTTGTACTTATTCTGTGGTCCAAGGAAGCGATCCGCATGTCACTAACTTCAGAGCATTTACAACTTCATGACAATGACTTTTTAACTTCCTGTATGCCCTCTTGTATTTTTCATTGTTCCTAGGTGCCGCCAATTTCAAGGGTTGCGGTACTGAGTTGCGTTCAAACCAGCACATATCAAACCAGCAATGGTCGCACATAGAATTTTACGCACGCCATCTACCACAAACACTAGATGAATTTTCTAGGGATTCGATTCCTTGGTTGGGTTCCCGCAAGATTAAATTATAACTTCTTGCTACCTATAGTAATCACATTAATAATTATTATCTGAATTATTATTACAACAATTCTTGTGAGTTTACTCGGCGTTTGTGAGAGGCCTACTATCAATAAGAATATAAACACTATCTCAGAATTTAAAAAATCAACTCGCAGAATACAGCATTCAGCCGCCACCTTACACTTTGCACTGTATATAAAAAGTACTCTGTGCTTAGCACGATCTACCCTTGCTGCCTGACTCCTGTTATGGGCGTGTAATCAAACGCATGAAATCAAGCGAGTTAAAATAAAGCTTATCCAAGTTTTATTATTGTATCCTTTTAGATTTTTATCGTGTGTGGTGTTCACATGCATGATCATTCATTGTAAAGGAAGCAAAATAAATCGTGCTAAAAGCGCTTATATATTAAAAATATGATTGGATTCCTAGTCTTAGTACATGAAGTGATAATATACTCTGTGGTTGTAGTCTGTGCCTCTGTGGTATATATTTTGACGTTAATTTTGTTTTGAATTTCATGATTATTAGAAATGAATATAAATAGCTTTCGATGAATTGCATTTATTTAGATTCAAACGCAATCAATGTTCTGTTGTATTATGAAAACACCGCATTCTTTAATTCTGGTTTAGATAGATACAAATAATAACTGAACCAAGCTTATAGATTTTCTACTACAGGCATTGTTTCGACTAGAAAATGACTATCTTTGATGACAACAATCAAGAAGACGTATTGAGTAACATCAACGTTTTACCTGATGAATTGTTGTTGGATATTTTCAAATGTCTACCTCTGGAGACATTACTTTCATGTGAAAATGTGTGTAAACGTTGGAACAAGCTGGCTCAAGATCCCTCTGTGTGGAAGCGTATTGTGTTAATATATTCTGGAAAGCCTGGTCAAAGTGAAATAAGTGAGAAAAATCTTGATATTATAACTTCACATTGCGAGTACATCTTGTGTTTAAAGATCCAATATGTTTATGACTATTCAGTTATAAAATCCTTAATAGATCAATGTAGTAATTTATTAAGTCTTGAACTAGTAATGTGTCGCGTTGGTAAAGAATTTGAACATGACATATTAAAATGGCCAAAACTAAGAAAATTCAGTTTAAAAAATTCCATTTTACTCATGAATAATTTAGATTTATTAATACGATTTGATAAGTTTAAGGAGTTAAATTATATAGCACTTTCTGAATTTGGTTTAAATTCTGACAATTGTAACACCTTACTGCAGTGTAGTCATTTGAGTAATATTTTTATTGAAAAGATTAAAGATTTGGATTTAGAGTTTATAAAGCTATTAATATTGTCAAGGCAGAGATTATTGAAGACCTTGCACATATATGGTGGAAATTCTGTTGACAACACTGTTTTGCAATTGTTATCTCAGTGTCCACAATTAAAGGACTTAGCCATAATAAGATGTGAAAGTTTATCAGACGAAGGTTTAATCTCCTTAACATCTTTGAAAAAAATTGATCATTTACAGATTTGGAATAACATAAATTTTTCTGAATTGTGTCTCCTTAAGACTTTAGGTAGTCCAGCATTATTAACTTTAAAAAGTTTAAGTTTATCTAGAATACAAAATGTTACACCAGTTATTGTTGATCTTATATCTGAATATTATAAAAACCTTAAATTCCTAGCTTTGTATCAGTGCCCTAGAATTATAAATACAGACTATGAAAGACAGCTGAAGTCCAAATTTAGAAATATTGATGTAGTTCTTTTTTGAAGTAATATATTTTCTCTGTTAGGTGTTAATAAAAGACCTTATAAAATCCACAAACTAAGTATATTCACATAAATAATGGCATTTTCATAAATCAGAAAGGGACAACTAAAAACAAAGTCATTATTAACTAACATACTATGCTTTAAGTTTTGATTGTGCTAAACAAATGGGCCCTATTTCATATGGCATTACAATCTTGAACACTACAAAAAAACAGCAGTATGTGATATAAAATTATCATTTATTTGTGTTCTATCACAAAATGCATTCAACTCATAACTACAATTTCAATGTTGAGATGATTAGTGCCCTTTACAATCATTAAATATTAAACTAGTTGTACTAAAATTAAACAGAATTTTATATGTAACTTCAAGCCGTAGCATTAGTTTCTGGTGATATGAATTATAAGATTTGATTAGAACCAACAAATGTGGCATTGGTAGGGCAACATATAGTAACATATGTGTTGCACTTGCACCCTGGTATAATGGTTAATGTGACGTGTCATTAAAATATGAGTCACCCATTTTAAATAATCATAATTGGGGGCCAAAATTGCATGTGGATATGTCTAGGGTTCCATAACCAATTATAGAGGAACCCATTAAATTATGTTTGTGATCGTCTGCCCCGGTCTGTTGGTTAGGACACAGATCACACACTATGAAGAGTGTACTATAACCAACCAAGCAACAACATATTATATTTTCATAAGTAAGAGTGCCCTAGTCGACAAACTTTGGTTCTAATACCAAAAAGGAGTGTTTTCTGTAGAGTATAAAGATGTAGTCACGAAAAACCAGCCGACTTTGGTCGCCGCCGGGCTGTGTCGGCGAGACGGCAGGTTAGGTGAGAAAACTTCTTTAGAATTACTAAAATAAAACTTAAAATTGCCACATATTTCACAAAAAAGTATTTAAAACGTTAATAGCTTTGTTCCTGTAAATAGTTGGTAGATATTAATCTACCAACACACTTTAATGGATATATTGTAATAAAAAAAAACAGTTTTATCATGTTTATTTCTAGAAAACTCTACTGATAAACTTGCAAAAAAATATCAATAGTATAATATATATCATGTTGCTTTATTGAGCCAGCACTTAAGATAAAATGTTGTTAAAAATGTGATGTAAACTACATGTATAAGTGTTATTTAATATTACCTAAATAAGTTATAAAATGTTGAAGTACATTGTGAATGTGTATGAAGAAAATTCTTTAAAGAAGTTGTTGTAATATAAAAATATTCACAGACACCCTATTGTATATTTTTCAAGCTTATCACAGAAACACCAATATAAAATAATAATTTTGTAAAACGAATAATTATTAGTAAAGTACTTTACCTTAGTGGTGCTTGGGGTAAGCCTGCCTGCGCTAACATCACATGATGACATAAAATTGTGTTAAACTTGTTTCTCTACTAAAGTATGTCTTAATACTTAACAATATTTGTTGTAATTATAAAAATGCCACAAAGTAGCAAAATCCTCATATAAAGAATGAATTTACCTATACATAGGAAAAATGTATACATTCATCGATTCCTTTATATTTTATATTTTTATGGCTAGTCCTTAATCTTTTTTTAAATGTACTGGTTTTTATGTTTAAGCTATTATACTTTTTCCTAATTTTCAATATATGTACAATCTCTCACCTTTTTGGTTTTCTGCAGGAACAATAAATTTAAACCATTTCTAAATTATTAAAATTGTTACTACCTCTAAAATATTTACAATTCCTAAAATATTATATTATAGTCTACAGTAATTATTAATATAAAGGTGTAAAAACAATCATTGTTTGCTACAAAATTAGAATAATTTTATGGAAATTGTTGATGTATTTTAAATTCATATGTCATTCACAATAACTATAATTGACTAATGAATGTAGAATTTATAAGAATAAATCTGATATAATTTGTGTTTGTGTTTACAATTTCATTTATAACCCACAGGGATGGTGAATTTCAATTTTAATATTCCCTGTATATAAATAAATAGAACTTGATTCACAATCTGGTTACTGAGGCGGTGCATGACATGTTAGTAAGAAAATATATATATATATATATATTTTATTTTATTTTAAGCGAACATTAAAATGAATATTAAATTTTTCCAGAAATTATTTCTGCCTGAATTATTTAGTTTAAGGCTGCAATCTAAATAACCTTAATACAGTAAGGCTGAAATGTTTCAAAAAAGTTGACTTAAGTAATGATTTAGTTTTGGTTTAGATAAAAACGTTTATTATAAATAATACCTCTATAACAATGCCGTTTCACGTAACAAGACCTTCCATAATTAATGCTAAATATGAAACGTAAAAATATTTTTACATATTGGGTTGGCAGTTTCAGATATTAGCGCGATATAACATACAAACCAACATAACAGTTGTGTTTAATTTAAAATCCATAGCTTGTCTCTAATTTACAGAAGTAATAACTTTTAATATTGAAAAAAAAAAAAACCTATGGAACAATATCATATGCACAAAGTGTCACTATATTGAAGCAATAAAATCAAACCACTTTACACTTGCATTTGTCTTTTATTTGTTAACTCATTATTTATGTTTAAGTTCAGTATTACCATATTTGTTAAATAGTAAAACAAAAAAACTTCATATGAGAGTAGTTCATAATAAGACCTTTATTTTTTGTTTTTGTAAATATTTATTTACATTCCCACTTTATATTTTGTAACCTTACCATACCTTAAAGGATTTTATTTTTGTTCTAGCTTTCTTTTTATTAAATATTTAAAAAAAAATACTTTACACTGAGAAGTAAAGAAAAAATTATAGATAGATAAACAAAAGAGAAAAAATCGGGCTTACGTACTTTTAGTGCGGGCAATTTGCTAGGAAAAAAAGATCATTGACGCACGTCTACAACCGCGGTTACTGCGGTTAGTTTGGCTGCACTTTTCCTAATGTTTCCGACACTGACAAAAAAAATACCCGTTTTACTACTGGCAGTAAGACGAAAACAAACTGAAATTATAAACACCAGAATGCTCACTATCAAATGTCAAATTAAAAACATTTCCTATGGCTAGTGCACTATGACAATCCAAACAGATTTAAAGCAATCGGGTGTCATAGCAAAATATTGTTTCACACTTACGAACTATTACTGATGAAACGTAAAATAACAGTATATTTCACCATTAAATACTAATGATATCCAGAAAATGTACACAGCATATGGAAAATTGTATGTACAAGAAAAACAATGAGCTTCGTTTATCAAATTACATAATTTCTCAACCGGTCTTGAATGACTTGAATTACTGCTAACATTATTTAAGCAGTTCATAGGACCAATTATCTTGAACTCAAATCTCAAACAAAACCTTATTTACATATCTATGACTCTGCACACACACGTCAATAATATTTCCAGTGTATTGAAAAATTTGAAAAAAAAAATTCAATGATACTGTGTGCAGTCTTAAACTAGTACAGTTTTTAATATGTTCCCTGTAGAAAAGGATAGCAAAACTTTTAGTTTTGCCAATTTAGTTCAGTTAAAACATTTGTATACATCAGAAGTGACGTGTATATGAAGTAATTACACTTACACAACGTAGATGAACACTGAAAGATCAAGGAAAAAAGCCATATTGCAGGCGATTTCTTGTTTAATATGACTAATTATTGTTTATCTATCTACTGTAAGAAGATAAGCTTCAATAAATTCCATTATAAAACAACCAGCCTAACTAGTGTCAGATTTTCTACCTACGTTTATTTATTCGATCACGTCAAAGTTAACTATGATATATATGGAATCTAAAGAGCGCCGTCGAGCATTCGAAACATAATAAATCGTAGTTTACTTACTATCACGCTAATCTCTAATAAGAAAACGTAGTTAGAAATCTCACACTTAGCAATCTGGTCAAAATTATTAGGCACTTGATAGTGTAAGGTTATGAATTAAGATTTTTTTAGATTTGATTAACTTTTACGTAACGGCTAGTTGATTACCTTTCTTATTTTAAATTTAAAATAACTGTTTTTTTTTTTCAAACTTTTTTCTCATAGAAAAATCCTCTAAAATGTTTAGAGGTCATAATAGATGACTGTATTAACTTCACAGTACTTTATTCATACTTCTGATAGAAACATTAACATTCACGATATTCATTCGAATACCTAGCCGGTACCCCGCGACTTTTTTCGCGTACAACTTCTGTTTAGAAATTTATACCACAAATAGATTCATTCTACGACCCATCGCGTCGTATCCTAATCGTTGTCGCATGATAAAAAGCCTATATAATATTATATAGCCTTCCTAAAATATAGGGGTTACCGAGATAAGTAATACACATATTATACATAATATAACTAAGTATGATATAAGAAATTTGTTTGTGTTTACTTAGGTTGATGGAAGTACATTCCAGTGTCAAATAATTTTGACCGAGTAGTATAACAGTCTGTGGTTTATATTAACATGATGAAGATTTGCTTAAGTAAGTTATAGCCTAATCGAACAAAGAAACGGTTAATATTTCGTTATACAAAGCATTATGTGATTGTGTCACTATGTGATCGACTTTTTACTCGCTGCTAATATTGACTTTACTGAGAAGGCGTCGTAGAGGCATTTACAACGTGTAACCGAATTACGAAATAATGATTAAGGTTGCATAAGTATATGTCATAAGGAATCACTCTGTACAAATATTAAATCAAAAGAAGCATATTTTTCCATACAAACATTCAAAACATTGTATGTGTTTACTTACGACAACCCTGTCGAAGATAAAAGACTGACACGCGCATAGTACCTACGCTACGCGACGCGCACATAATAAAGTGAAAGGAGTCATATGATTTTAATTATGTGTTTTACTCAAAAACTATTAGGTTTTCGGTTTCGCAGATAAGTCTTAGAGTCAGTACATAATGTACCTCTAAAGCCTGCGAAGCATTATTTCGGTTTTAATTTACACGTTGTATACAGAGTAGAGTAGATATGTTAGGCAAACTCGGCGGTCATGTGCAGTTAACAGACGACCACTATAAACTTAAACTCAGATTAATGTTTCCGTATTACATACGTAACATGTTCTACGAAAGTGCAATATTTTAAATTGTATTTCGTTTGTAAGTTCTATTATAGGTCCTCTAAGGATGCTTTTAGATTCTTGATAGGCGTAGTAAGATCAACTATTTTCTCACTCTAATTTTGGATGGGGTTAACTAATTTCAAGGGTCATCTATAAGTACAGTCCAGTCTCTAAAACTTGTCCCCCATATTATACAGGAGACAGATTATAGTGAATGGACTGTAATAATTAGATGCCCTGTATAAAGTTAAATTCATGAAATATGTCATTTGTCTAATCCGTCAGTCAGAATGAACAAAAGAAATCGAAATTGTTTATGCTACCTTAATAATGGATTGCCGTTATATTAATTACGCGCGTGGAATATCACCGTTAATCATCGTTTCCGGCCACGCATGAACTGCAGGGCTTTTTGCATGAGCGGCGCCTTCTTGGGTTTGAGCGCTGATGAAGAGGGTGTGAGGACCGGCGCCGGCGTCGCCCGCCCACCCTTCAGCACGTTGGGCGCGGCTGCCAGGGCGGCAACACGCGCCGCTGGGCTGGCGGTTGCGGCAAACGCTGTGCCGTGTTGGGCCTAAGTAAGATATTTTTCTTTATAGTAACAACTAGATGTTGCCTGCGTTTATTATGGGTTTTTAACCGCCAACGCAAAAATAACGGTGTGTTATAAGTTTGACGTGACCAAGATTGTCCACCGTATCGGTTTTCCTATAACCGTTCATTATTGGAAAACCATTGCCTATAAACAGAACAACATTCCGCAGGGCATGCGAATAAGACGTCACAGAAGACACAGATTCTCCTGCTTTTCGCGGAGTATAGCAAATTAGTCAGTTTACCTAAGGCGTACGTGTTTATCCTCGTGTGACGGTAATCACAACCACAATCAAACCCTTCAGACCGTGTATTATATTATACCACTTGTATCAGAATTACAAAATAATATTGAAGCATGCATAAGTGTATTTTATAAGAAATCACCCTCAAATATCAAATCAAAAGAAGCATAATAATTTTTGTGTTTACTTTTGACAACCCTATTGAAGATAAAAGACCTACACCCGCATAGTACCTAAGCGATGCGACGCGTACCTAATAAAGGGACAAGAGTCACATGATTTTAATTTTGCATGTTATGTTAGGGCTGTATCTGACTTCTTTCAGTAAAAACTATGGCAGTGGTTTACTCAAAAGCTATTAGGTTTTCGGTTTCACAGATAAGTCTCAGAGACGGTAAATAATGTGAATCTTAAAACCGTGAAGTATTATTTCGGTTTTCATTTACACGTTGTATATTTTACCTATGTCGCATTGCCCTTATGCCGTGTGGTGACGGCAGTCGAGCGACAAAGAAAATAAAACTTAGAACGGTCAGGAGCGTTCTGTGTCTACTACCAACTACTGCAATCACAAACCCGTCTGCCCAGCCTGGTGATTATGGGCAAAGCTTTGGAGAGGCCATAGGCCATGAGGCCATGGGCCAGCAATGACTGTTATAGGCTTTGATGATGATGTCCCCCTGCACTTATAAATAGGTTAAGATCAAATTTTTAAATACTTACTTGTTTTTTCAAGATGTTTCGCGGTGGTTTCACTACGGAATCCACATACGCCATTTTTGTTTGTTTGATGGGTGCCTTTTTGGCCTCTTGAGCAATTCTTATGTTAGTCGTGAGGGATTTCAATCTTATTTCTTGTTCTTCTTGGCATCGCTATTAAAAAATATAAATATAAGTGCATAAAGTTTATGCTCACAATTTACTGCCCTGTTGGTCTTGTAGTATGCATATCATCATCATCATCTTTTTCAACCCATTACCGGGCCTCTACATGGCATAAGTCTTCTCTGAGAATATGAAGGGCTATAGCCATAGTCCACTACTCTGGCCGTTATCGGCCCACTACATGGCATCAGTCTCCTCTGAGAATATGAAGGGCTATGGCCATAGTCCACTACTCTGGCCGTTATCGGCCCACTACATGGCATAAGTCTCCTCTGAGAATATGAAAGGCCATGGCAATAGTCCACTATGCTGACCAAGTGCTGATTGGTAGATTACACACGGCTTTGACAACATGATGGTATATTCTCAGGCGAGTTTCCTCACGATGTTTTTCTTAAACTTTAAACCGTTCAAGGATAACGTCAGAAATCTTTCAGTCTTAAGAGGCTTATAGGTTATCACTTAGTTTTTAAGGTTTAGCTTTAAAAGAGTTCAGCTCAAATTAGTCTTTAGTTTTTAGTCTTTCGACTGGATGCTTTAGGGCTAATATACTAGTCTAGTGGTGAGGCGTTAAGAATTAGTCGGATTTTTTTCTAGTTTTGGCTGGTGAGAGGCTTCGGCCCTGGCTAGTTACCACCCTACCGACATAGACGTGCTGCCAAGCGACTTAGCGCACCGCTATGAAGTCGCCTGAATATATTTGCCATAAACAAGTTCTACAAGGCTGTCTTATCTTGGAATGCATTATCAGCAGGTGAAATTGCAGTCTAGGTTAACTTGTTGTGTAATAAAAAAATAAAAAGGGTCTTTCAAAAGAATTTAAGCGATTGACTCTTATTACTAGTTAAGAGATGATAATGCACGAGATCGAATTGAAACTTAATTAGTACGAAATATTAGCTAACATCTCTGCAAAATTAATGATAACAAACTCTTACCATATACATTTCCCTCCAACTCTCGTATTCCTGTCGCTTTTTATTTCTGAAACTTTTTTCGCAGAACTTCTGCCACAAATGATCCGTGTCTTCCATAAGATAAGGATTGTAGTGCTCTAACATAAACAGTTGTTGTGGGGTTGCTCTGTCCACCACTGGCTTCAAAATCTCATACGGAACACCGCCGGTATATTCAAGAGCTGAAAAAATAAATAAAGTAATAAATATTATAAATAAATAATTTACATACTACGACAACGCACACATCGCTATGTAGCCCCAAAGTAAGCGTAGCTTGTGTTATGGGTACTGAAAAACATTCATGTTCATCACACAAACATTTTCCAGTTGTGGGAATCGAACCCACGGCCTTGGACTCAGAAAGCAGGGTCGCTGCAAACTGCGCCAATCGGCCGTCCATAATACTCGCATACCCGAGAAAATAATTTGAAGTGGTCTTACCGTCAATATGTTCTTGAAGGACATGTACACACATTTCATATAAACTGGTAATTTTTCCTATCACCTTGTTGCCAGAGTATACTTTGGTTCTGAAAATAAGCAAATATTTTTTTTTACGTTATTATACAGTAATTGCAGCAATGAAGCCCTATAGAAGAAAGCTTTAAGAGTGTCTTCATGAGCGCGCATGGCTCTGTATACACTTTGCGCAGTATGAGAGGAACCAGAATGGCACCAATAATTATAAATTGTTCATGATTTCATGAGTCTGATGCGAAGAGGAACTTCCCTGGATGGGTCCGGAATGATGGAATGCGGATGCTCATGTAGATTGACTGATTTTACGATGAAAAGGGGATTACGACCTCACCCCATTCAGCCGAAAGATGGTATAACCACCAACACAAACATTCCCAAGAAGAGGCACCACAGGTGGTTAAAACATTAAGTTTGTCTTCCAAGGTTGAAGACATGTTGCGCTGACTCCAAATAACTTGGGGTAAGGACAAGAACTAGAAAAGGCTAAAGCTACACTGGGATTTCCCAGACACATAATGCCCTTATGTATTAGTGCAACGCAGCGACAGATACCTAATATACAGTTGTGTTTCCACTGTATATTATAAGCTTCTTGACAGTCTATAAAAGTTTCATTATTATTCAATTTAGAGAAACGTTTTTAATGTCAAATAAAATAATATTTCTTTTGTCATATAAAATAATATACATAGTCAACCCTAACTAATTGTAAATGACTTAACAACATTTTAATGTGAGTGTGTATGTGTGTGTCTGTGTGTGCAAACCGTGCGTGCGGTAGTGTTGCCCAAATTCAGTCTTGGTCTTGCAGTCTTGGTCTTGTTCTTGCGTTTTTGCAAGACCAAGACCAAGAACAAGACCGCGTATTTTTAGCAAGACAAAGACTGACCGTGCAAGACTTGAGCAAGAACAAGACATAGCCTGCAAGACTCTTGCGTCTTGCAGCTAGGACTTAGCGCTATTTCACGGAGTAGTTAGGTGTAACAGTTCGGTGTATAGGTAGGTAGGTACGCTTAGGAATTCTATGAGACGCAAAAAACTATATCAAAGAATATGAAAAACTGGACCTATGCGCATTACGACTAATACCATAAACAAAGTGAATAAAAAAATATCTATTAAAATCAAACTGAGTGCATGCATAGTTATGTTTTAACCATCGGCACTTTGATAATGCGGCATCAAAGGTTTTGTACTTACTTCTCAAAGAAATTTGCCGCTTTTCGGAAGTACATGGTTATGATACACGCGCCGGCGGCTTCTTTTGAAATCTAAAACAATCGTTGCCGCCGCGCCGAAATCATAACATTTGACACTATTCATGCAAAATAATTTCGAATTTTAAGAGTACCTACAGGTGTTCCAAAGAATAAATAAGTTTCAGATTGGTGATTTTAGATTGGTGGAGGACGCATGAGACAGAGTATCCGATTTTATCGAAAATGGCCCGTGATTTTCTCTCAATACCTGCAACTTCAGTACCTGCTGAGAGGTTATTTTCTAAAGCATCATTAGTAATTAGAAAACATAGAAATAGGTTAAGTGATGAGTCAGCCAGATGGTTACTTTGTATTAATTCTTGGTCAAAAGAATTGATATAAAGTATCATAACCTAATGATAAAGCTGTTGATTTGTGTTGTATTTTATTTTTTATTCAAATAAATGATAAATCGTAAAACTCTTTTATTAAATTTCTTATAAGTTGAGGGTTCAATCTCTTTCTAGACAGATAAGTATTGTTCTTTAAAATACAGTCAAGTTATTGTAATTAATTTGTTTTTTTACATGTTTTAGCAAATGTAAGCTTATAAATCATAAATGTTTATTAAGAAACAGTTACTTCCATGGAAAACGACATATAGGTCAGTTGATTTTTCGAATTTCTTATCAAATCTTCAGTTATTTATTAATCTGCTTGATCTTTACTATGGCTATGTTAATTCAAGCTCACAATGTTCCAATTCTAATACGTTTTTCTAAGATTTAAAGTGAACTTTAATAAATAGTAATAGACTAATAGGTAATTGCAAGACTTGCAAGACTCTTGCTGCAAGACCAAGACCAAGACCAAGACTGGGAGCGCAAGACCAAGACCAAGACCAAGACCAGGTGTATTGGCGCAAGACCAAGACCAAGACTGGCTAAGTCTCGTCTTGTTCTTGCATTTGGGCAACACTAGCGTGCGGGCGTGTGTGTGAGGGATATTATTTAGAACCATAATCTTTCTTCTGTTGTCCGACCCCATTTGACTTTAATGTAAAATACAAGTGATGTTACGATAATATTTTTTTTTCATAATATTATTCTAGTTATTTTTTCAATCTCAGAAAAAGTTTTACAAAATTATTTTAATAATTTGATACCTTAGTATGTACAAAGTACAAATCACTATGTACCGATGGGGTACTATCGGCGCAGTATTATTATTACTAATAATACTTCTTTATTGCACACACAAAAACAAAATACAAAGAGAAACACAAAAGATAAAAATAAAAAAATAATAAAAAACAGTACTTTGTATATCAAGGAGTTTTAAGGTATTTAGTCCGATAGTGCCCACAGTGCCCAACTTTACTTACCTTTGGTTCTTAGAAGATATGGCAGCGCTCATAGCATTCTCATCCGTAAAGTGCGGTAGAAACTTCGGCGGAGGGCGTGGTCGGTAATTGGGGGATATCTCCGGTAAGGCTGATATTTCGAGCGACGGAAGCGGTGTTAGCTTAGCGGTGGGTGCCAGAAGAGTAGCCGGGCTTAGCTGGCGATAATTAATATAATTGTCTTAAAAAAAAAACTGGTTTGCTTAAATATGTGTGGTTATCAACTCTATTGTAAATGAACATGTTGTTGGTTTTCACGCAATGCAAGACTACCATGAATCTTATTTGCACATGCATAAAATTCGGTATGCCATGATAAGAAGCACTCTGTTTATTATTTATCAACAAATAAGCTTCATCAAAATCTGAAATCCTAGTATTATATGATAATAACAGAATTGACCTTATATCAATAACGAAATGGAAATACTACGACAATACACACGTCGCTATCTAGACCCAAAATAAACGTAGCTTGTGTTATTGGTACTAACATGACTGATGAATATTATTATGATAATAAACATTAATACTTTATCCTGTAAAGACTGAAAAAAATGTTATAAGCTAAATCTATGTCGAAAAATTTTATTTCTCCAGATCCAATAACAAGTTTACTATTTCCAAATGAAGACATATGTGGATGAAAAAAAAAATACAATACACTCACATCTTCACTATAGGAGTTAGGTGATTGCGTGGTGTCTCTGGACATAGATTTCTTTTTGTTTTTTGCCGGACTTATCATGCCAAGAGCTTCCGCAAAACTGGCGCCTGAGAAAAAATTTAATATCTTATATTGATGATACTGGAATAAAGAGAAAACTTTTTATTTTATGCAACTTACCTGAACCGCAATCAATACCTTCATCACTGTTTATGTGTTCACCATTTGATTTAGATTTTTTCTTTGGTTTATCATCTTTTGATTTGCTACTGCTGGATTTGCTAGAACTAGAGCTTGATTTGTGTTTACTTTTTTTACTACTTGCATCATCATGATTACTGTCTTTCTTGCTATCACTAGTTTTCACATGAATATCTTTAGATGTTGAATGTTTTTTGTCACTTTTATGACTGCTTTCTTTTTCTTTAGAAGAACTGTGCTTGTCTTTTGATCTTTCCTTACTTGATGAGCTATGCTTATCTTTACTACTACTGCTAGAATTTATTTCCTTTGACTTATGTTTATCATTTGAGATCTCTTTTTCTGATGAGCTTTTGTGTTTGTCTTTATCAGATTTACTGGAACTATGTTTTTCTGAGCTACTTGAACTTTTTTCTGAATGGGTCCTATGTTTTTCAGAAGATCTAGATTTTAGTTTATCTGAACTACTACTGGACTTATGTTTTTCAGAAATGCTGCTGTGTTTATGTTTATCTGAGCTACCACTAGATTTATGTTTTTCTGAAGTTGGTTTTTGTTTTTCATGCTCTTTACTAGATCTGTGTCTGTTTGAAGATTCTTCACTGTGACTTTTATCGTTATCTTGTCTGTGTTCTTTTTCTTTTTTTATAACACACTTTTCTCCTTCTTTGGAACTTTTGTTTGATTGTGAATTATGTGATTTATCTTTTAAGGATTTTTCAGATGAATGTCTTATCTCTGAAGCATTATATTTGTAGTGTTCTTTAACACTTTCAGAACTAGGTTCATATTTATGTGTATCATTACTGCTCCAAGATGAATGTTTAATGGAAGATGACTCTTGCCTTTCAGTCTTTTTAATCTTCTCTATTTTTTCTTTAATATCTGGTTTTCTTTCTTCGTCAGAAGACTGAGATCCTTCACTGTCACTCTCACTTGAGGTGTCATCTTGGCTTTCCATATCACTATCAGATGGTTCTACTTTAACTTTTACTTCAGGTTTTATGTATCTGTTATCTTTTGTACTTGAGTATTTCGATCTCTTTGTATCAGGTTCTTCTTCCTAAAATTTTAAAAGTACTAATCTTAATTCAAGGAATGTATTAAAGTTAAAACTTAATTACTTATAAAGTAAATAACTGGATAGTGTTTTTTATATAAATTGAATCCATGTAATTCTTATAACATGTGTAGTAAATAATTGTAGAGTGTAATGTTTTTTGATAGGTTCATGTAATTAAATATATATAAGTATAATAAAATATTCACCTCGCTGCTGTGATATTTTCTCTTACTCCCACTGTGATCTCCATTTGAATTATTATGTTGACTATCTTCAGTTTTGGTTTTTCTAACATATTTCTCTTGTTTGTCATGTCTATTTCTAGACTCTGATGGATAACTGTCGCAATCTTTCCCATATTCATATCCATAACTGTTTGTGGCTACAACAAATGTACTTATTTCAGATACAACACTAATGTTTTCCTACAAGACAACAAAAATTAGTCAGATTTTGGTGGTACATGTCGCTGATAATACAACTATTAAAAATTAGTAGGTCATGTTTTAATGAATAGTAAGTGTTGTCTTTTAATTCTAGTGTGTGTGTGCGTGTGTGGTTTTGTGAAGTGTAGCCATTAATTTATATCAATCAATCAAATAAATTTATGCTTTCATGTTTGCTTTTAAGTGATTTTTATATGTCAACATTGTATTCCTGTTATTTTTTTTGATTATATTTTTAGCCATTCAGCCATTGATTGTACATTATCTAATAAGAACTTGCATAGAACTAAATTATTGGTATGTAACTACTAAATTATCATAAGTAAGAACATCATTAATCAATACAAACACTAGCTAACCTATTATCAAATTAAGCAAATTTCTTACTATCATTGCCAATGTCTCCCTCCTGATCACTCTCCTCAGAAGCAACCATCACCTTCCATTTGTACACAAGGGCCCTCGCTGCCTGTCCTACTTCACCAGGTTCTTTGCGTAAAGCATTAACTGTGCGACCAACGCCTGTATCTTGCAGATGTTGGACTGTCACCCCCAAGTTGTATAGTTTATCAATACATTTTAAAATCTGGAAAATTATATCAATTTCAATATTGTCTAGAATACATACCATAACTTATGACAATGAATATAACAGCCATACAAAAGTCAAAACTGTAAACAAGCCTGACTCTGACATCATCAAACTTAATAGTTTTATTGCTGTGCCAACTAATGCACTAGAAATGTATGTTGTAGCTTCAAAAGAGGAAGTAAGAAATTTGAGTAGACATTTAGTACTTGCAAAAGTAACAACATGCAAATTTTTTTCAATAAAATTGCAGCGCTCCATCTTGTAGATGAGCTCTCTCTCATCATACATATAAATGCTGTGGTTGATTTTTTTTGTATTTGCTTCTATTTATTTCACTCAAACTTGAAAACTACCCTTTGGTTCTTTAAACTAGGAACTATAAACTATTTTAATGTATTGTGCTTGTATATGTGTTAGCACTCAACACATTTGTTGAAACAAGAGCATAGAGGTGAGACAAGATGGTTGGAAGCACCTAGTGAAAACAATTTATATCAAATTTGATTTTTTAGTGCCCAATCCAGCAATGTACATTTGACAAACAAATTTATCCCTTTTTACACAGGTCAACAGGACTATAATAATAAGAAGACTAATATTGTCAAGATAATTAAAACAGAACTCATATTTGATCAGTTAATGAATCAAACTATTTGTTCACTGAATATAAAGTGCATGAACATTTTTGAAAAAGTACTAGAAGCTAATGTATCTGTTGAAGTCAACAATATTCTATATCATTATCCACCAGTGCAAAACTGAACTGTATTTTATCATTAACTTAATGGACTCAATCAAATTCACCATGAAACAGAAAAAAAATGTATCAAACATTTATACCTGTGAATGTTTGCTAAACCTATCAATTAACCTTTATAATAATTTATAATAAAGTATAATTAAATTTTCTAAATCAACATATCAAACTGTTTTATCATGTTGGGGCTTCTTGATATACGGAGTCCAAAAATTTATTAATGAAAAATTTCACATGACTTGCTGTTAAATAAACAATCCCTGCCACATAGAACATTGTCACAAAGATATAACATTGTCACACATAGAACATTAGAACATTGTCACTGTTCCTCAACCTACCTATTTGGTTTAGTGTAGAGATTGGTGTACAACATAACAACAAAAGTGTTTATTTATACTAGAGCAAGTAAAGGACAGTGGTGCCACTTGCAGCTGCACTGGAACTTGCTACTCATAACAGTCCTCAACTAATTTAAATGGAGCTTAAGAGTTAACTCTTGCATTCTTTATGAAGCAAGCATGAGCAGTTTATATAAACATTTACTGTTCAAAGTCTAACTGCTTTCAAACTCTTGACAATTATTTTACTTTTGAGTACCATTAGGTACATAAATAGGTTGTACCTATTGAGTTGCCCTCAGTTGAGGCTAATTAAATTTATTTTTATTTATAGTAATAACAATATTTAATTTAGCCTAGCATTTATATTACGGCTTTTCTTTGAGCATGTCCACTTTGGCCACTTTTTGTGCAAATGCGTTCTATAATAAAAGGAAGAAGACAAAAGTGGGAATATCAATTTCCATCTCAAGTAAGCTAAAATATACTTTGCACCTATCTATTTTAGTAAGTGCAATTTAAACCAGCGTTGATTAAGGTGTAGATTCATCCATAGGCCTCGTGACGACGAACATTCAATTTTTTTTAACAATATTGGAGTCAATTCATCATGTATTAATTCCGTAGCAGTTGTACTTACTTTCTGTTCATCATTTGGATATTTTTCTATAGAATGCTGGTAATGTTTAATTAAATCCAAAATAGTCGCCATATCACCACACTTTTACACAAAGTATGTTTTTCTACAGTGATTTAGAAAATAAGTGCCAGCTGGTAAATGGGCACCATTTTTGATACACACATGTCTAAATATGACGTATGAGATGAGTATTGAGCTATGATTGGTGAATTACAAAGATCGTTTCGTTTGTGCTTCAGCATGATTTTAATTAGCCAAAGAGGATACAAACTCTCCCATCGTGGCCACGCAATCCATCAATCATAACAAAAATACCAACCTTATATACCATACCTTAGCCACACTTACAAACTACCTAATTTAAATACCAGTTTCTTTATTTATAAGTTATAACTTTGGTTATGGATCTGTTTATATCCTCTTTGGTCGGTCCCCTTTTACGGACTCTATGATCAAGTAGTTGGCATATTCGAATACGCTTCACGAGGACCTAGGTTTGATTTTTTATAGTCCCTATTCATTGACTAACCATCGCCTATATTCAGAGCAACAAGCCTTACGTGCCTGTGTGTATTGGCTATTTTTAATCCTTATACCCCTTCCCTTTTTTACCCGACTGCAAAAGAAGGAGGGTTATTCTTTCCGAATGTATGTATATTTCTTGACTGACTGACTGACTGACTGACCGACCGACCGACCGACTGACCGATTGACCGATTGACCGACTGACCCTCCAACTGACTGACTGACTAGTCGAAACACAATTATTCCATGGTTGTGAGTGTCACATTTGTCGGCAGTCCTAAATACTGCCTGTTTTTTACGCATGCTTTAATGGCACGTGAAGTGGGAGGTATTTAAAATATGAATTTGAATTACTTACTAGGTTTAGCTTTCAAAGCTAAGTATTTAAGAGTACCTACGAAGTCGTCTCCATTTATCAGGTAAATCCGCATCCTCTCTATAATTTTCCCAGTCGTTATTAAGCTTTTTGCTCTTTGAACTTCGACATCGTTTTTCCTAAATACGTTGTATGTAATCACGCGATTACTCAGTTTCGCGGTAAACCATTTACGTTATAGTTAATACCAATCAAAGGGTTCAGCAATAATAACATACATTCCTTGTTGCTTTTATCATTATCTGTAAATTATGACTCACTTGTCTGAATGTCTAACTGTAAGAAATTTGAATTCACTAAAAACCTTTTTTTTTATAAGAGCACTAAAATGTTGGAATTTTAGTAGGTAACTATTATTTTGTACTAATAAAGAAAACGTATTTTTATCTATACTAGTAGAATTTTTAGTTGTATTTTTATATATATACTTATAATAAAACTGTAAAGGATCGAACGGTCAATGTCTGTACATTGAAGATATATTAAAAAAAAACTTTTTTGGAGGGCACTCTACAATCGATACTAAAGCTGAAACTGTATTTATTTGAAGTTCTTACTCCAGACTACGAAGTAGGACATAGGATACTTTTTATCTCTAAGTCCAGCTCAGTTACTTTGGAAGTATCCTTAAAATTTATTTTTTTCAAGTAGGCCCTGTTTATAAGCACTGTTGACATCAACTTCAAGTCATTTTGTTTGTAGTGAATATATGATTAGGATCTATCATATAACCTAACAGGTTTATCCAAATCACTTAACGAGCACCTTTATATTACACATACGTTATCTCCGCAAAGTTCGAAGTTTATGATTCGGCATCGTTCAACATGAGACGTTCGTTATGTAAATAAGTACGCTCTGCCTAGCAGGCACATTGCAAAGGCCACGATGTAATGACCGGCGCCGTCTTCCTACGCAGTACAGTTGACCCTGCGTGCCTCCATCCCTAGTTGGGGCAACTCAACCCAGCCGACATGCTGTGTTCGATGTAACCTCGCTAATGTTGCCGACTTGCCGTTATCTGTCAACGAATTATTTACTAACTCACTGAACGTTGTATGAAAGCTATAACATAGTATCTGTACTATATTTACAATGTTAAAGGTTTTATTTGTAATTATGTAGGTAAATATTGTGTTCTCTGAAACTATAATTTTCTTTTTATTTGATATTCAAAGGCCTGATCTTTATTAAGAAGGACGGATCATTATGGAAATGGGATTATAAAAGCTTATAAGTAAGTATTTTCTCTTGCTTTAAAGGCAGGTAAACCACGCGGTACAGCTAGTCATATTATATTATAACTGTAGAGTTTTCTTGAGTTAAATTTGCTGTTTTTTTGTGTTAAATTCCGACTTAATAAATTATTTTTCATATCTCAAGTTTGGAAAAATGGCATTCTCTCTAGCGCTGCGGTTCTATATATAACATATCTAAACTGGAAACTGGAAATCACAGCATACCTACCGAAGGTAGAAAATACATTCAAAAAAGATAAGTGGGTATAGGCACTCTTACTGCTGCATTAAATACCTACATAATAAATTTCCGGTAATTAAGGACTAAGCAGGTTTAAAGGCTAATAACAATTAACGAACCAATACCTGAAGAATTTGTGTCAAATAATAAAAGTTAGTTAGTTAGTATTATAAAAAATAAAGCAAAACATAAGATGTCCGACACTTATTGTTGCTAAACGCGCTGGTTAGTATTTGCTTCATGATTTTATAACTGTAAATTCGTACTTAAAAAATATTGCTTTATATCTTATATCAGGCGCAGAATAGATAGTTCCTCAATAAGGTTAGGCGGTACTTCACGCCAGGTCAACGCCTCGCACTGTACCAGGCTCAAGTGCGAACCTGCATGGAGTACTGTAGTCACCTGTGGGGTGGCTCTGCCAAGTACCAACTTGAAGCTTTGGATTCGGTGGATCGTCGCGCCAGGAGAATTATAGGCGACAATTCGTTAACGCAGGCGAAACTACATAGTCTCCAGCACCGACGCAATGTTGCCTGTTTATCGGTTTTTTACCGGATATACTTCGGTGAGTGTGCTCAGGAACTTCACAATCTTGTTCCCCCTTCCCCGTTTTACCACAGAACAGCGAGACACCGAGAGCGGTGGCATCCTTATGTGGTTGATATCCCATCAACACGCACGAAACGTTTTTTATCCACGTTTCTGATACGTGCCGCTAAGATGTGGAACGCCCTCCCGGTAACTGTGTTTCCTGCCACGTATAATTTAGGTACCTTCAAGGCTAGAGTGAATAGGCTTTTTCTAGGCAAGCGTGCTCCAACCTAGACCTCATCATTGCTTTCTAACGGGCATGATTGTCGTCAAACGCTGGCCTATCGTTAATAAAAAAAAAAAAAAAAAAGTTTACTCCAGTACGTAACTGTGAGTACTTGAGTAGTGAATACAAAATCCCCTTGTTATGATCCATTTGATCCAATGATCTATTTGATTTAGTTGACCGCATATTTTTGTACAAATATTCAGCCGTAAAACAGCTCTTTTCTCCAGCTTTTGTATTTATTTGGGTTTATTTTTATACAAATTTACCTTACCTTTGAAAATATATTAAGTATCTCTTAAAAGTAATATTAATAATATCCAAATTAAAAATAAACCTCAGATATATACAAAAGCTCGAGAAAAGGGCAGTTTTACAGCTAAATACTTGTACAAAGATCTTATTTACTTAAACAACTTTATTGCATAACAAAGGAAACACACACAGGAACACTTATTTTAACATAAATTATGTGCAAAAGGCGGCCTTATCACTAAAAGTGATCTCTTCCAGGCTACCTTAATTAATGGAATAAGGCAATGAGAGACGGGAAATCGCAATTCTATACATATAATTATATAGATTTACACACTAAAAAATACATAAATAATTAAATAAAATAATAAATAAACTAATATCTATATATAAATACTAGCTGACCGCAGCACCATCTGTCGGGCAGATTTGTGAATCTAAACCAACCAGGGTGCCACCGAAACGCATACCGAAAAATTAATTCAAATCAGTCCAGCCGTCTAGGAGGAGTTCAGTGGCATACACACGTACACAAAGTCAAAGTCAAAGTCAAATATTTCTTTATTCAAATAGGCACATAGATGGCACTTTTGATGCGTTATTATATACAAAATGTGTACATAGCAGTGAGTAGTGATGGCGATAACTACAATCGTAAACTTAAAACTAAAGCTACGAGGGTTCCAATCGCGCCCTGGTCTAAGAAGAAGCCCACAACAAACTTAGCCGGGTGTTCTTTTTGTTATCACCATCTCACATTGTCATTAGAAAATATTTAAGAAGCAACCTGGTTAGAGCAATTGTTTACACCCAAGCTTTTTTATCGTTTACGTAATCCTTTATACTATAATAGGACTTTTCTATAAGCTTTCGCTTAATACAAACTTTGAACTTCTTTAGTGACATCCCCAAGATATCAACCGGTAATTTATTGTAAAATTGTATACAATTTCCTTTAAATGAATTGCTTATTTTGTGTAGTCTAGTGTACTGCACTGCAAGTTTATTTTTGCTTCTAACGTTCAAATTATTGCAGTCACATTTTCTTTTAAATTTTGATATATTTTTGTGAACATACATTAAATTTTCAAATATGTATTGGCTATAGAGTGTCATTATTTTAACATCTTTAAATTTATCTTTCAATGACTCTCTCGGACCCATTTTATAGATCGCACGAACAGCCTTCTTCTGCAGCACGAAAATAGTGCCAATATCAGCAGCATTACCCCAAGAAATATATATATATATATATCAAGATTTATATATATATTATATAAACATACAAACACATATAGTATTAACATGTTTATAGTGACAAATAGTTATGATAAACAAAGCTAGATCAAAGTAAATATGGTTCGAATCTTGAACTATTTTTACTTTTATCTTGATATGTAGAAAGGTAAGGTGTAACGACATTTGAGACATCAATATTAAAGGCGAAAGTTGTTTGCGCTTGTCACGATGCATCAAAAGTAGATTAACCAGCAGAATAACAGTGTTGCATGTAGGGATGTGGGTAAACTAGTGAACTCTAAATTACCTACTTGAGAAAAGTCCGCATGTCACAAGGTGAAATATGGCTTGGGTAATGCGAACCAAGAAAGGGCCAGTGCGCTCACGTATATCCCGGCACAATGGTGAGCTTCGTACGCAAGTAGATTCTTATCAATTGGGAATCACGCTAACAAGTAAACGTGCCATGGTATGGGAGTCGGAACGTCGCGAGTCGGGCCAAATTGAACGTGGCGCGGAAGCGTTGCTTATGCTTGCAGTAATCTGCTGCGTCGGTCTCGCCATCGAGATTCTTGCTTGTATGTTAATGGGACCCTTACTGTGCTACCTGATGGGATAATCATAATCGATCAATTATTGCTCTAACCAGGTTGTTTCTTTAATAGTTTTAAGTGACAATGTGAGATGGTGATAACAAAAAAAAACAACCGGCTAAGTTTGTTGTGGGCTTCTTCTTAGACCAGGGCGCGTTAGGCTTTAGCTTTAGTTTTAAGTTGACGAATTTAGTTATCGCCATCAACTCGCGTCTATGTTATATTTTACATGTAATATACGCTTCAAAAGTGCCATATATGTGCCTATTTCAATAAAGAAATATTTGGCTTTGACTTTGAATCTAAGCCTATACCCTACAAAGAAGAGAGACCTAGCCCACCACGCTGCTTCGATGCAGGTTGGTGTGCACTATCTAACGGTAACGATCTAACGATAATAATCACTCGTTAGTTATAATAACGGGTCGCAGTTGTGCGTGGTGGTCTAACGAGCTTTCCGACGCACAACACCACTTTCCAGTCTCCTAGGTGGAAGTATGTTATAAACCTGGGTGGTTTTCTGATGCTAGCTATCTCTAATGTAACTTCTATACCCCTTACAGGTCAGGGGTATAGAAGTTTTATTAAACCCGGTTTAATCGGTTTCTACGCGACATTACACCCGTACCGGAACTCTAAATCGCTTAGCGGCACGTCTTTTTCGATAAGGTGGTAACTAGCCACGACCGAACGAAATGAAACATTTTTGAAATGGCAAAACCATTTTTAAAGGTATGGAAATTCAAATATAGACGTCAGGATTATTTCAGGTTTTAGGGATCCACGTAAAAAGAGTATTTCTAAAATCTAACTCAGATTGGGTGAAACAAGGTGAAGGGTCAGTGAAAATAAACAAAACTTTCTTCTGTAGTATTTAATTATAATTGTCCTTTTTTTCTTAATATTTCACAATTTTTGTCTTTACGTCTTTCCACCTTCCCATCAACTTCCCGACTGCCCCGTTATCCATGTCGATGCCTTTTTGTCGGTCAATCACTCCACCGCCACCGCGGGTTGTGATTGGTCGACGTTTTTCTGCATCGATGTCATTGGCTGGTTTCATTAAAATCAGCCAAGTGAACATCTAATAATCTAATAAATATTCTTGACGTAGTAAAAATCAATAAAATTAACAAGTTCTACATTTTTAAGGTAATAAAACATTTTTAAATAATAATAATTTATGTGGGATGACGGTGATTTAAAATCTGTATTTAACCGAACATAACAAAGGTATGGAAGATTGTATGAAAATCTTAAGAGGGTTAAAATACCTTATCTCTCCTCCGACTTAGTCCTGACTTAACTAATACGCCATGTGGCATAGCGGATTAGTTAAGCCATTCCCTAAGTCACTCATTAAGGCAACCTTAGGTTAATAGGTTTATGATTATTATCTCTAAAAGAAATGAATGCTGGTAATAGTTTGTATTGGAAAATTATACGTATAAGAATTGTTTGCAGACGAAGTCGCGGGCAACCGCTTGTAACTATAATAATAAGACAACGCGGGCTAGATGAATTTTTCACCTTCTAGGCTTCTCTTGTATTTAATTAATAATGCCATTATTGTGCTTTTAAAATTCCTCGGCTCCTAGGTTCAAGATTTCTTGTTGATAGACATTTCAAAAGGTAACGAGATTATGTAAATAGGAAAAGGTAATTTAACTCAATATTCCTGTTGTGCGACTTTAATTTCCTGGATCAGGGAAGCCTCGTCGATTCGTATCTAGATTATCAGTCTAAGATCTGGTTTTATAGTGGGTACATATTCCGTTGAGAACTTTTTTAATTAATGCGCATTTGATTAATTAATTGCGTAACTTTTACTGTTGGCTATGTACCTATACGAAAATATGTTAGTTTTGTTTGTTTGAATATTTTATTGCACAAACAGATTTAATACAAAGTAAAGGCGTGACAAGTCATTGAGGCGTGCAAAGGCGGTCTCTTCCAGACAACCTTTGGCGAACGGAAAATAAACGACGTGACGTGGACGTGTTTTTTTGGATAGGCATAGTTGTAATATTATTAAGCTTTTGAGTTTGGTTGAACGCACTAATCTCAGAAAATGCTGTTTAGATTTCAATTTTTTTTTTGGATTTACTATTAATTATGGCTTTGTAACATCACGCTACGACTAATGGCTACTATCATTAATGAGAGAAATGTCGCAAAAACTGCAAAAAATATCCTTTTTGGGAGATTCCGATGCGTGCAATGCGTGAACGAGAAACGATACGCTAATGACGAAAGGATGTAGTAAGTATATTATTTTAGGAATCGTTTCTTTAAAGTCCTATAAAACAGTCCGCGACTATTTTTTGAAGTCGAGTCATTCGCGGACGAAGTCGCGTGCGTCTGCTAGTAATATATATAAGTATATACACATTTATACTGATAATATAACACATACGTTATACGTTAGATAAGAAAAAGTTTATAATATATGCAATGATAGATATAAAATTAAAAGTTTACAATAAATCGAGTTCAGTTTTGATTCATTCATAAACTAGCATAGGGCAAATAATAACAAACATTTTAGTAAACGGCCTTATTTATAAAAAACCAAAATAGGTTAGTGTGTGCTTTGCTCACTGACCTAAGAACTATTATTAATTATTGTTCAAGGAGAATTTAATTAATGCAATCTGTAGACGCGTATACAGAGTGTTTTGTAAATAATTATAATTTTACATTTGCTTTGCTTTATGCATAAATGCGCTGCCTACCCTAAATTATTTTTAGCTAACGAACTATTTAGGGATATTTAGAGATTTCAAGAGTATTTTTATAATTGGCAAATAAGTATGATTGTTTTTTTTTTGAATACTAAATCTTGACAATTTTTTTTCCTTTGAACACTTCCGCATAGTGTGAAAAAAAGAAGCAATTTTCACAGTCTGTGCTTTGGTGAATTCGATCAATGTGTTCGATACATAGAAACCATATAAGATGAAGGTCAAATCTAGCGGAAATGTGCACGCCCAATTAATAAAACGAAACCAAGTTTTAAAACTTAATACAGTTGCGTGTACACGCAATCATTGTACACTCACTCTTCGCACTAATTTATGGGTCTCATTCTTTTATGCTCAAACCTAAAACTTAGCGCTCGCATGCGCCTGTCAAAACAGTATTAGAATTGTGAGGTGTTAAATCACCTATCATATTTTTTTTCTATTAGCTTACGTTTAATATAACTATTCGTAACTTAACTTTCAATAAATCCTTAACGAACTATCTTTTAATAAATAATTAAATCTTACACCTAGGGGATAGTAATGTGTGTTTTAATGTGTGTAAATGTGTGTAAACATTACCGCCCCCTTTCTGCAGGCGTATAAATGGTGTTTCGTAAGTCATGGGTTATATACCCATGACTTACGAAACACCATTTATATACAACTAGCTAATGCAAAGTTTTAATTATTCGTTTCATTAATCATATATACATTTCATTATAAATGATTCAGTAACGAGTAACAGGACGTGAAAGCGGCGTTCTCTAGCGAGATAATCTGATCAATCGCGATTCGCGCCAAAGCATCGACCGAGAACAAGGGCCCAGTAATGTAACAGTATAATTGCTGATAGCCGCTAGATTTATTAATTTATAACCGTCGTAAACAGTTCCTCCTGCAAATTACGAGTCCATCATTTGTCTGCTTTATGGAGCTAAGAGGTCGCGCTTTAGTATACGAGTGTAAGTAGATAGGAGGATAGGTATCTAACAAATATTAGGTTTATAGTGTTTAATTTCTTTCAGTTACTGAGCAGCAGACTTAAGACTTAAACGAATTCAACTTGAAACCAGTTGAATTCGTTTAGGTCTTGCATAGTTTTTTGTCATTATATTTTTTTTTTACTTTTGACCGTTTATGAAAACTCCTTACTTCACCAAACGTACAAAAGGAACCCTTAACTAATTTCCAATCCCGCAATTAAAAGACACGGCCGTGTATTCCGCACATTTTGACACTCATAATGAAAGTAAAACTTAAGCTTGACATAGAATCATGAAAACTTGCAAAGAGCAATGACTTACAGCACAAGTAAAGGAAAATATACTTATACCAACTTTTTGGGACGCGATGGCCGAACTATTGAGGTTCATTCCCACAAGTTCGAACGGAATCCAAAGTGTGCAAATCTGTTCTGTTTTTGTAAAAGGAATTAAAAAGATGCCACTTTAAAGAGTGTTACCATACAAAAAATTGCAGTCATTGAGTTTAATATAAATAACTTCGGTGTTGTAGGTTGCAGGTATGTACGAGTACAAATTTAGCATGGTTGGAGAAAAAAATAGGAAAATCAATGATTTAAATGCCCATTGCATTTGATTGCACGCAAAGGTATGAGATTTTACGATAAAGTACCTATGTAAACATATATTTCAGTTATAAATTAATTCCAATTTAAATTTCTATCGACTGAATAAATATATAGAAGTAAATAATATATAATTAAAATACATATAAGAATTTTGGAAATCGTATTTCTCCAGCAAAGTGAGTTCCGTTTTTCGTACCTCCGCTGTTTATATATTTGATATTTCGAAACGTAGGTAAAACTGCTCACTGCAATAAAAATATCAAATTTATTAGTAGTTGAGTAAATCAGAAACTTCAGCTATTGCAACTACGTGCAAACATCTTTTATTATGTTTCAACTCAGTGTTGTCTCTACATTAAAGTAATAACAGCCTCCAAGATATAAATTACTCGTACGTACTACGCCGCATTCATACACAGCATTTGGATTAGGCTCTAAGATAAGTATAGGTACTATTTCAGCGAAGATCATCTACTCGCGCCTTATTACATCGCCATCAAGTTGATCGATGTCCTATCCGCGATTGAGTTGTATGATTCCTGCAACAGCTCTGCACTAACTATAATAAAGGGCCAGTGTATTTCTTAGCTAATAACAAATGATGGAACGGTTGAGCTTATATTGTTTGGTGGAGTGCCAACGATAATTGCTGTAGGTGATTAGAAAATGGTCGAAAAATTATTTCAACCTTACTTAGACTTGTAAATCCTCTAAGCTTTGTGGGCCTTATAATTAATCGTGGCGTAACATCGGAATGCAGTGTTTTTTCGCGGACTGACATTTAAAAGTTTCTGCCAGTTTAAGTTCGATAAAACACTGCATTATTGTCGCAACGTTATGTCAGGTTTCAGGTCCTCTGTAAACAGCGTGTCACTTGCTATTTAAATAAAAAAAAAAAAGACGGGGTTATTATTTTGTCTTTGAATTTTACAATTAATATTGCAGAAGCTTCACCATAAAGAACCTAATTCGCAGGGCGATTTATTGCTAATGCGATGTGCACATAAATGATTTTAGTGCCGTTTGGAACTCCATGCTCGTTCCGTCGAGAAATTCCATGCGAAGTGTAATTTTCCTGTGCAACTAGGTTCAGCTGTAATTTTCATTACCCGTCCTAGAGGTTCGCGACCTACTCTAATTAGCTTAGATGCTTATGATTAAACGGCTCGGTCACGATTCGTCGATTTACTTCAAATCAGTTGCGGTTTTGTCTTGATAAGTTGAACATCAGTCAAGACTGTTCTCAACACATTTGCAGCAACATTTGTTTCAATTTGCCATGTTAACACATCTATGCTTGTTTGAAAGCATAGATGTGTTAACATGAAAGCATGTTTGTTTGTTTTCACGCTCTAAATAAATAACCAATCAATTAGAATTTTCGCAAACAGTTTGTTGAAAAGTTAGTTGGAAAGTAACAGGCTACATTTAATGCCAGGAAAAAAAGAAATCTCACAATAAACAAATAAATAAATAAGTAATCATTCTTATTCCTACCTAGATGTACAAAATAGGCAGCTGGTGTACTTAACTATCAAATTAGATACATTTTATCTGTTGATGACAGCATAAAAACGGGAGTTGATAACAAGACTGTTTTAAATGAAGCAAAGCTAACGTGTTTTATTTTTAATCCATAAAGGTAATCCGAATTTCATAGACTAAAGTCTTTTTATTAAATGTTTTTTGACGATGCTGACGTATAACTTTTACCCGATATTGTAATGAATGAATGAATTCATAATTCGTTTAAAGAAAATTGCATACAATTCTACAATAAACTACCAATTGACATCTCAGAGATGTCTCTTAAAAAGAGATGACTCTTATGGGCCTACTTGAATAAATATATTTTTGACTTTGACTTTGAATGTGTTAGGGAATTTAAATACGTATAACACGGAATCGATTAGTATTAACTCTCATGCAGTAGAAGTTGGTAAGTAGGGTCAAAGTCAGGCAGGCGGCCGGTCTTACAAAATATGATATGTTAACAACAATTGCACTCATGATTAAATGTAATAAGTGAGTGGAAGAAGGAGATATATTACGTTGACCGTATATAGAAAGAATAAGGTGGAAATACTTTTTTTCTTGTTAGCATTCCCACGTAGTCATAATAGTATAGTAGTATATAGTAATAGTAGAGATTTGAAAAATCCCTAATTCCAACATTTCCCAGCAACATATTCACATTCTAAAACACTTCAATGAAAACCCTAAGCCTAATTAAATGGATAGTTGAATCTGATTCACAGACGTTTTAATTTATTTTATACATTTAGATCCTATCAAAGTTCCAAGTCCAGTTCATGTGAACTTCATTCCTGATTTGCATGTTTATCTCTTTTTCTCTGCTAATTAAAACAGCAAGGTGTCAATTTATACGATAAGCTTGATTGATTTAATTGCGAGACTTTTATTTGTAGATTGAAGAATAATTTGTTGTTCGGCTACATTAGATAATGTACTAAATCAAATGTGATTTATTTCGAGATTGAATACATTATTTTTAAATATTAATCTAATGATGTGGAAAATGCTAACTGTAATATAAAAGAAATAACATTAAGAATTTTAAGAATTTTACTAGGATTATCAAACGGATTTTGATGCGGTTTAAATAAATTTTCCATAGATATTTTTCAATATGATGAGTTTTTTTTAAAGTACAAAGGAAGAAAGGTTTACAACTTAACCGTCAAACTATATTTACATGGTAGTAACTTTCCACTTTTTTCTTTTTTGTTTACACGTGTAGTTTTCAGTAATCGATAGGGTGATTCAAGAGAAACGTACATAAATATAAATGTACTAAATATATCTATTACAGTAGATGAAGGAAAAAAAATTCAAAGTTTTGTAATATGATGTCATAAAAAACTTACTTTACTGGGCTTACATTGCGAACGCTGCTGAGGGATTAATCACGGAATTTTATTATTAATCACACCAAACTTCCCCATAATGCGCCAATGTGAAGCCGCATGGGGTTGCTAGTGATAAAAAATTTCGATTTTTTTTTTTTTTTTGTTTTACATTTTAAGAATATGCACAAACATTAACGATTACGAAGATCGGGACTTTGATGCAGATAATAATGGTCACCCTATGAAATCTATCAGATGTTTTCCTGCGGACAACGCTCTCGCAGCAGCGTGGTAGCTGAGCGGTAATTTAATAAAATTTATTTTAAAATATATTTATAACAATATAAAAGAATAACACTACCATAGTAGTGTTATTCTTTTATATTCTTTTATACTATGGTAGTGTTATTCTTTTAATTGAATTATTTTGTATTGTATGTTTCCCACAACTTTATTTGCATTTGTGTAGGCTAAGATATATATGTTCGTCACCAGGATGCAACCTATATCTGTACAATTTCGACATGGTGGGTAGTTGTTAATCCATTAGTATGTAACAAAGGTTATATACTCAAACCCCTGGGGACCAGTTGCTATCTGCTTTTACCGGGATAAAAAGTAACCAATACTCGTTTCAAGGATCCCAGTAGTTATCTCTGTAGCGAACTTCATCAATATCGGTGCACCGGTTGAATTTTAATTTTGAATAATATTATTGGTATGTATTAACGCATACATAAAAATGAAAACTACTAGTAGCAGTGGTAGCAGCCGCACCCACCATTGACGAGGTTGCCTCCATGTGTGATGCAGTTAGGGTATTCCACGTGGCATCCCAGATAAACAACAATACTGTATATTGATTTGTTGGTCACAATATATCAATATACAGTACATAATACATAATTTTAATATCTATACATCTTGCTTATTTAACTATACCTACCTATTTTCTCAAAATTTATTGCTTTAATCTTCAACGAAGTAAAAGCAAACATATAATCTAATCATAAAGACTCGATACATTCACATCGATGGTTTCAGACCACAACAGAGTTTTTTATCCTTTTAACGATTTCAACGCGCTCGTAGATACATAAAGCGAAATAAATAATTTCTAACCCCCGACGCAAAAACGACTGGGTGTTATAAGGTTGACATGTCTGCGTCTGTGAGAGTGTGTATGTGTATGTGTGTGTCTGTGGCATCGTATTTCCCGATTTTGATTTTGTTTTTGTTTCAACTATGAATTAGTCGGGAGTATTCTATGTTTGATGAAAAATCAAGATGGCCGCTGCCACAAAATGGCGGATTACATTTAATTTTTCCACAACTCCCCTAGAATGGGTTTCTAATGAAAGGGCTTGTAGTAGAATAATGGCCTCTATGTTGAGAGTCAGGGGCTTTTAAATTTTCAATATAGCGTAAGTAAATAAAAAAAATAATTAATTAGTTTTTAGCAATTAAATACACTTCTTGAACAAAGTTTTTAAGTTGTAAACATTCCACCAGAGCTTATATTTAAATACCAAAGAATGGCAACCCGACTAGGCCTTTCTGAATACAGCCGTAAAAATATGCCAAAACTATAATAGATCTACTCGTTTAAATAAGGAATGTTGGGTTGCATTTTGGGTTTGGTTTGTAAAAAAAAAGAGTAATCTGCCATTTTGTGGCAGTCATATTTTGATTTCCAATGATACTTAATACAGATAACGAAATAATATAAAAGATAATATATTTTCATCAGAACTAAAGATCACTAAAGATGAAATTTAAGATCGTCCGGTCAAGGATAGAGGTACTATTTCAATTGCTATATTTGACCCAAATAAGAAACAAACGAGGCCAGCTAAATAAAACCGTTTGAAAAGCAAAAGTTACGGATCACTAGTTAGTCATAATAAATGCAGTTTTGATACCTCAAGTTTGTCTTTTTGAAGTTACTCTATCACCGGTTCGTAAGGCATATTCTATCATAGAGCCGGCAAGAAACTCACCAAATTAATAAATAGGCAGATCATGTTGTTTTACGTAGGTATTATTTATTTTCTATGTACTTCCCTCGTAACAAATGAACCGTTATCGGTTACTCTCAAGAATTCATTGTAGATACGACATTCTAATTATGCAGTCCGCCTCGAGTTATATCGTAAGGTAAGTAACTAAAAAAATTCAGTTAATAACTTCGTTAAAAAGCTTGTACTAATTGCTGTTCAAGTCATATGCTCCGGGCTGTCTTCGCATTCTAGAGCAAAGAATATACATCCTTGCTCACTTTATGTGATAAAACATTGCTCTGGGCCCTGCCCACGGAGACTTAATCGGTCCCTTGGGAACCTGCTCTCTAATTACGTGGGACCCTCGTAATAGTCTCGAAAGCTTTTATTAATTTGCGTCGCCCGCAGTATATTAAAGTTAGCAAATACTCGTACCACGTACCCTATATGGCGGGGAATGTTGTTCAAACATCATAGTAGCATGCAGTCTGTGGCTATAAATTTGGCACACCATTCTAACGTAGTGTTTGTGTCCTCTTTGCATCATATGTGGCCAGTTATTATTGCGGTACTTTTATCTCGTTTATTTCTAGCTAGCTACGGCCTGCGGTTTCGCTTGCAAATATTAGGAATCCTATTTTGAGATGCAAGCAAAATTTGTTTATCCACGGCACAGGTACAATTTTTTTTTAGTTCGCGGTTACGTTACCTTTGTTTTTCTGGGTTGCTGCATGTGCCAAATATCATCTATATCGGTTCAGCGGTTGATTCGAAAATAGGTAACAAAAAAATAAACTCACAAACAGACACACATTTGCATTTTGAATTTAACATCACTATTGATTCACTTTTAACAAACTTATTATTTTATTCACACAAATACTCCACTTTATATTTATTAAGTTTGTTAAAGAAATGAAAAGAAGCAAACATATTTTTTTACGAAGTAGGTAAATTTACAAAAATAGACTACGATTCCTATTATACAAAAGTAACTAAAAGGTATGACTGTATTTGTATTTCGACTTTGTAAATTATAATTTCCTTTACATTTTGATAAGCGCACCTAGATAGCTGCTCTTATACATTTATTAGGTAAATTTATCATTAAGATAAATAATAAGAGATTAATATAATAAGAAGTTACGTCGGCTTCCGGCTTGATGTTGTCTGACCGGTAAGTGGGAGGTCTAAAAACGCTTCACCTTCCGGTGCAGTCTTAAGAGCGTGTTATGGCCGGATTCGATTTCAAAATGTTGCAGACGTTAAATGCGAAGTGGCCGCTCCGTACGCTTTTCCATTAGGTACCTACTATATTTTCATGCATTTCTTAATTGTCTATATAAAATTAAACACATTCAAATATTTTATTCACTGCTTAAAATCTCTTATCGAGTAAGAGGTTCGTTTTTTTTCCGTCCAAAATCTTTACTTAAATCGTGTACACGATTGAAGTATAATGTTTAGTTAATGATAACCATTTAGTCAGAAAAATGGTCAGGAGGAATATATCATGTAATGCGACAGGGTCCAATGATAAATGTCACTGACAATCCATTGCCTGGCCTGGGATCGATTTCAATGTCTGGCCCAGAATTGTAAGGTATTGGTCAGTCATACACTGCCATACACTGACAGTTCATAATTTTCATAAACAGCCTTGATATAGGAAATTTGTCCTGTTGAGTTCACTAGAAACCCGTCGATTCCGGTTATTGGCTTACCTGGTGAGAGGTATCGGCCACCTTACCGCAAAGGCGTGGTGCCACGTGATTTAGTTTTTCAGTCGCGTAGAATCCGATTGGGGGTTGGATGAGTTGAATATAACCGCTAACTTGTCAGGGGTATCGGTATTTGTTAGGGGTAGGATTCAAGACAAGCGTATTGCATTGGAATAATGATTAAAGTCCATCAAAATGCATTGGAGCAGCTTGGTATCTCTATGCTTTAAACTCTCCTCTAGGCCCTATAAGAGGAGACCCATGAATTTACCCAGGGAGGCGTTGGGGAGGGCAGCTGCCCCTCCCTGGCAATCTCGCAGAAAATGTATGAACTCTCTTAAAACATATATGGACAGACAGACAAAAATATAAAAGAAATAGTGTCTTTAGTATCGTTTATAAAGGGCACTCTGAAAAAAATTTCATAAAGCAGCCGTGGACGAACTGAACTTAAAAAAATATAACTTGCCCACCCTAGACCATGGGCACGCCCATGAGGAGACCTATGCCTTATAGTTAAACAATACTGAGCTGATGATGATGAATAGTATTTTAGTCGTAGACACATACACGGCAGCAATATTAGCTACATACAGTTTAAATTTGTTAAATCGTTTACAGTGCACTGAACAAATCAACGTGCAGGCACAAAAAAGAATCAAATCTAACAGATGATCACTAAGATGACCGATGCAACGTGACTTTCTCATAAATATATCTGGCACAGTAGTTCAGATCGGCCGATAAGTAACGGATTTACATCTGCTGCGTCCTCGCACGTAGTAATGTTATTGTTTCCGTTCACTTATGCAGGTATTTTTCCATTTGCGCCGGGCCTGCATTGTAGTTGATGTAGGTTGTGGTCTGTCTCCGTGCGGTTCCCGTTCATACTTATATTGACCGTGTCGCGGTCAAGAGTCCTCCGCGCGTCTGCCGATCGCCAAGTGTTTGCGGAGCGGCTTTCACTCGCGGCCGCCGCGTCTCCCTTTACACCTGTCAATTAAGCATGCCCTGGCCTCCATCGCTACTTAAATATCGCACGCTGTAATTACAAAGCCACGTCCAATTTGCTCGTAGTAATAAGTTGGCCGCGTGCACTTTTTGTCATCGCAAAAAATCTAACAACCGAGTGCCAATACTGTTATTTTCGTTTTGCATATCAGTTTCGGTATGTCTATTGAGAGTCGCCAGCCGCCGTACGGACCGCTCGGGAGAGATCAGATATCGGTTCGTCCATTAGAGGAAAACATAAAACATACCACCTGTAATACGTACCCGCATCCGTCAAGATGCTATCTACGTGAAATAAATTAATGAATATAACCGAGATGAATCAACATTGAGGAATCATGACGATGCAGATCGCAACCGATCGCACTTCGCAATTCGGTGTTAGAGGCTAGAACAATCAATCGGCCGGTAACATGAGCCTCACATGATAGCGGTAGGTAAAATGGTAATGTGCTCGTAAAAAGTGCTACATTAGTGCATAATTATTGTGAGTGCAATGGCTTTTTGCGTTCGTAATTGAAATGGATCGTAGGTACGACTGACAAGGTGGTCGTTTGTGTCCGATGTGGTTTTACTACTACAATCTCGGCTGGTTGGACTAATTGGGTACGGGGAGCGTAATAAGCGAGCGGCCATTAGGGTGCGCACGCGCTGGCGCGACGTAGCGACCGGCGGTGGCCGCGGCAGGGCGCGGTGACCACAGAGAATGTATTAAAGTGCCGCGGTGACATCGACCCGGCCGCATCGTGCTCAGAGCCCCGTCTGCCGCTACCCGTCATCGTGGATTTGCATGATGGATACATTATACTCAGCACAGGGGTATCCATTCTTATATTATAAACGCGAAGGTGTGTTTGTTGATTTGTTAGATTTCCCTTCGATTACGTCAGATGGACGCAACGTGATTTTGCATAAAGATATGGGCCGAAGTGTAGTGGCCGGACAAACAAAATGATATTAACACGAACTACAAGAAATAAACCGGGTATCATTTTAGGTGCCTGTAGGGATGATAAAAGAACTGCCATTCAAAAACACTATTTTACTTTAGGTATATATAGATGGCAGTCCATGTACGAGAGCATGCATGAATGCTCAAGAACTCAGCTCAATGGAGTCACCCACCGTATTAGCGGCCCTACGTACTACGGATGGTTTCGGCCAACTAAGTATGAATTCCTGATGTGCCCAGAAAATATGCTCGGTTCCTACGGGATAAAACTAAAGCGAAATTCCCTAATTAATTTTTCATACTACAATTAACAATAGCTGGATACCTTTTTATTAAATTTAGTATTGATACAGTGTGTACGTTGTATTATTCCAAGACCGACCAAAGAAATACAAATGCTAATATTGCCTACTGGTAATTTTGTTGGTTTGTATGCCCTGTTTCAGGCAGCAACTGGAAGCAGACAAAAAAAAACTTTGAAAAGGTTTGGAAAGCAGCAACTAGTCTATCTTGGCGGCTTTTTTCGGTAGAATTTGCCTTCCGAAGATGTGGAAGAGTCGCTACAATCAGACATACTTTCAAAAGTGCTTATACATTAGACCTACTTAAAAATTTTGAATACACACGGGCGAAGGCGAAGCCAGGCACCTGTGTAGTCAATTGGTCATATAAATTCTTTTCGAATTTATTACTTGTGAAATATGCAGATATCAAATATCAGAATTCACAAAAGGATGCAAGCTTTTATAAAATATTAAAATGCATAATTTGTTATTCGCTCGGTAGAAGAAAAAGCATGACAAAATTTGCATATCGTAGGCACTGATCTGACTTTTAAAACGCGGCACCTGCTAATCCGGGGAACAGCGTAACTAAACCTCCTTTTATAAAGAATAAAAATATCAGCTTGAACTAGCTGGTATGTTGTGTGAAACATAAAAAAAATATTTCCAGTAAGGATTTTTTCCTAGTAGTTATGAGTTCAACAAATCGCAACTACTTGCTGGGAAAAAATCCCTGAAATGTACAGGTGTGCTTTTTTAATAAGGAACTTAACGCGTTGATCCGTGTCATTGGCTGGATGGCTACTACTACTTTGGAGGTTTGACTTTTGCCTTACCTATGCAAATTCATTCACTATTTTTTCACAATAAGTGTTACCTTGACTACAATCTAATCTGGTGCAAGCAGTTGGGGTAAGGCAGTATATTTAACAAACCAAGTAACCCATACTTACCCCCAGTGGCGTGCACTTCGTAAATGCACAAAATCACTGCATACCCTAAAATTGAAATATAGCCCGTATAAGAGGAGGATTTTACCATTTTATGCAATTTTCCTGCTGTATGCATACCCTGGTAAGAAACCCAGTGCGGGCCACTGATTATCCCTAAGCGGTTTCTACGCGGTGTCGTACCGGAACGTTAAATCGCTTGGCTGCACGTCTTTTTTGGTAGGGCGGTACAAGGCCACGTCCGAAGCTTCCCACCAGACAACACCGGAGAAAATTCAGAAATTATTAATTCTTAAATGTCTCCCACCGGCGGTCGAACCCGGGAGTCCCGGGTACTTCCACTTATAAGACCATAGGTCCATAGGAACAGAAGAATAAGAAGACCCTAGGTCTCACCGCTTCGCCATGTCGTCATATATGTGACAATTGTATGTTATTGTAAAGGTAAACTGAGGTAGGTATATTCCTGAGAGAAGGCTTGACAGATTGACCCAATAATCGAATGAAAGTAAAGATAATAAAAGTTGGAACATTTGAAACATTCTTCAAGCGAGACCACTTACTGGTAGGGCGTCTACTGGCAATGGAGTTGACATAACATGGATACTCGCACTGCAGCTCTCGAGATCTGTGTAACATGGCTACTATGCCAATAGGTAAATAGCATTTGAATAAATAAGCCGTGACGATTATTTTCTTAACGATAAAACTTAACTGTACCCGCAGTTAATACACGTGTGAATTCATAATTGCCATACAAAATGACGGGGATGGGTGAATTAGCAACTTTCTAGAAATAAAAAAGAAACTATTTAATATTGTAATGTGTACTTATTTATTTTGCTTATCATATAAACGTTCACAAAACAAGAGATTTGGGAAGTCTGTTTTTCAATACGTTTGCTCGTAAAATCTTTATCAACTCATTACCGGCTCAATAGTGACGGGTTTTCTATCAGAATAAGAAGGTTTTATGCCGTAGTCCACCACGCTGGCCCATTGCGGATTGGTGAACTTTACACGCCTTTGAAACTATTATGGACAACTCTCAGGCATGCAGTTTTCCATGTTACTTAGAACGCACGTAACTTAACAAGTTACACGTGCCGGGTTTCGAATTCTGCCCCTCGAAACTGTAGCTCAAGTTCTAACCACTCGGCTATCACCGCATCGCAAGTAGCCTCATCGTATTATAAACATAACAGCAGGTAATGCAGCAAAAATAATCATAAATATTTAATCTTCTGTTTGGTAGCGACGGATACAGTCGATTCTACTTGCAAACATATTGAAGAACGTTAAATCATAAATGTGTATATTGATAATAATTAATAAAACTGTCGGCGTTATTAAAACCCTTGCCTACAGCTAGGCTTTAACAGATCGCTGCGACCTTAATTACAAACTTAACCCACTTGTGAGATAAATAGACATTACAGGCACAGCGACTAATCCAACGTGCTAAATTATCGCTCAACCATATAAATTGTTCAAATTGAAATATATCACAAAAATAATATATTAAGTATTGGTACAATTTAATATCAAACTTTTTAGTAAACATCGCGAGAAATGCTTCGATTTAAAATAGCATGACGGTAATAGGTTAGCATAATGTAATAAATAATAAATACTAAATAAATATACTACCACAATATACGCATCGCCATCTAGCCCTAACGTTAGCGATTCTTGTGATATGGGTACTAAGATAGCTAATGAATATTTTTAAAATATTTATTTATTTATTTATTTATTCCCATCTTACATTTTTGTCATTACAGGAAAAAGTTATCCTAATACGACAACGCAACATGTTATGTAAATTTTAATAATATATATAACTATAGTGTATATGATAAAATCCAAATCGCTATATTTGTGAGTTCACTCAGAGTGATATATAATAATATATATAAATACTTATAGTATATAAACACCCAGACACTGAAAAACATTCTTGTTCATTACACAAACATTTTCCAGTTGTGTTGGCTCAGAAAGCAGGGTCGCTGCCCACTGAGCCATTCGGCTGTTAGACTTAATGACGGTGACTTGTCTGCAAATTAATCTGGATTTGTTTCGGTTTTAAAAATCCCCTGAAAATCGTTTGCTCATCCGGGCTTAGATGTTGGCTTATGTATGCCATCATCTCCTTTGTACGTCATTTTATTTTGAGAAGCAGCTTAGTACGTTAAGCCATGCACAAGTAATAAACGAATAAACAGACAATCTTTCGCATTTCATATGTTAAAGTTTCGTTTAGCATGTTATATGTTTATTAAACACTATTTACCGTCATACTATTTAAAGGTTATTTATTTTTAACTGTTATTAAAAGAGGATATCACCATAACATATAATCGCGTGAAGTTAAATCCCGAAAAATCAATAAGGTACATAATATTTTCCTCTTTGCTTCATTGAAGATATTATGTGATGTAACGCTAGGATACACTATTAAAACATCGATTGAACTTTTTCTTTATATTTAAACATACAACTATATTGTTACCTACATACAAAAATATGAGCACAACAACATATTTTTTGTACTCCTTGTTCAAGCGTAACCTATTTACTAAACACTCTTAGCGCTTATAAAATTTTGAAAATGAGTAAAATATTTTATTTGTAGGTTCACAAAATATTACATACATAAGATATAACTTAATAAATGTACCTATTTCTTAATACCTACATTGCTTTTTCTAAAAAAGTTACAGCCATCTTTATAAATTTTAATAGCAATAAATGAGTTTAACTCAAATTCATTTTGGAATTTAATAATTCAATATTTAGATGGCATTTTTTTATTATTTATAGCAAAATAATTAAGTGGAAAAAATTATTACATTGCTTTAAATCAAACGTTTACTTTATATAAATGCATCGCTTTAATGTTTATTTTCACCGTATATTTTATTATGGTCGATGGCATAATATAACGAGTCGAGCCGCAAGTGACGGTTTTTCGTCGAATTAAAGTTTTTTAGTGATATTTATTTCATTTAAATGCATAACTTTAAAGTTGGTCCCGTTTAAATCTTATAAGGATCTAATAAAAACGTTGGAGGACGGAACTCTTAGAAAGAAAATCGCTAGCAATTATCGCAATTATTTAGTGAACAGTAGACTTCATTTTATTAGTGCATAAAATGAAGAATTAAGTATGTGTCGTTTCTCTTGTACTATTGACTATTCTTCTTTGCAAAGCAGCATTTCATAATAAAAAAAATCACTGTACGGCTCGGGTGTGCAATCGGCATTATTTTATACGACATTATAGTGTAAATTAGGTAAGGCAACATATATTTATCCATTTAGACGATACTGACGACACTGACCTTCATTGCTATGGTCTAGCTATATTTATGTGATGACAGCTGAAATCTTGTCCCAATTTGATTTACTTATCTGTGAAACTAATAATATCGTGTTTTTAGAAATTAATAATTCAGTTATTTCGACACTCGTTTTACTTCGAAACTGGAGACAAAGATAAAGTGATAACAGCTATCCAGGGGGTTAAAATAAAGACCAGTGTCACACATAATTCTGTAACGTTAACTGTTTCATGAGTCTTAAAGTCGAACATCTCAGCTCTACGGTCTAACATTTCGCAGTGTACCCGGTTATAGATAAAAAGGGACATAACATAAGACTATGAAACATAAGACTATTATTGCGTTGGAAATTGCGAAAAATTGGCAACCCTATAACATATACATCTAAGACTAATTTTAAACATCGAAGTATTATATCCCGTGGAATTATCACAGTCTATTCAACAATTATTCGTTTGCTTTATTTGATAAACTAGCTTTTAAGACTTTTTTTTATTATTTTTAATAGACATTATACAAACCCATAAATTTTTAACTAATATGAAAATATCTGTGATATCACCATCGGCTAATAATATATATTTTTTTGTAAACATACACAGCTCTTATTAAAAGATTGGTTGTACACAAATCCTAAACTGAATCAATTCTTAAGTATTTTCTGGTAAAAGAATGCTTGTACGAGTATGTTACGTATTAGGTCCTACTTGAATACGCAACACAGTTACGATGGGCACAGAGGGGAAATCTGCAGGACCTTTTTATTGCTTGTCAAGTTTTAAGGCGATAGTTCTTCATTGATCGTCAGGGAGACTTTTCGTTGTTTTCATCATAGACTGCGTAAGTGAGAGAAAATTAAAAGTTGTTGTATGTATTTTTAGTTTAGAATTTGTATACGAATTTTACATCTGTAATTTGAATAACGAATTGTTTATTAATTACTTATCAAAAACACGAATATCGACTAGTATAAATATAAAAAGTTTTATTATAAAAAGCTACAAACTTTTATTCATAAGCAACACCCAAGTTTTTAAAAAGAACTAAGCTAAGGATACACTAGCGAAAATATATAGCACATTTAGTTTAAAATATAAAGAATAATGTGATGATTCACTTACAATATCCACAACAACAGTCTTTGTCGAAGCTAATAAAACAATATATATTTTTTATTTTGTATTATAATACCTACCTAATTATTTAAATATCTAGCGTAGATATAGTATAATTATGCGTTTACAAGGGACTATGTTTTAATTATATGACATTTATTTTTGAGTTTTATTACATATTTTTTACATACACGTCATCATTATCAACCCTTTGCCGGCCCACTACTGGGAACGGGTGTCTTCTCAGAATGTAAGTGCGGATTGGTAGACTTCATACGTCCTCGAGAACATAATTGAGAACTCGCACTCATGTAGGTTTCCTCACGATGTTTTCCTTCACCGTTGAAGCAAGTGATTTGTGTGGACTGCTAAGAACGCACATAACTACGAAAGGTTAAAAGTGCGTGCCTGGGATCGACTCCGCCCCCGAGGTAGCCAAAGCCGTACCCACTTGGCTATCGCCGCCTCCAAACGTGAACCTACTTTATAATAAATTTCAAACCTAATATAATATAATAAAAACAAATAATATTTATTTTACAAAAAACCGACCCGAAAAACAAATCTTACGATATTTATTGAAATTCTCAAATAGAATAATGAAATGGCAAATAAATTAAACAAAGTAAGGATGAGTGTAAAACGTGACGTATTTATATTAGACATAAGTTTGAATTGTTTTAACTGTTTCTTAAGTCTGAAGAAAATCAAAAGACACTCATTCCCTTAACCTCTCGGCGTCACCTTAATCGAATGCCTAATTGATTAAGGCGATGTCTATAGAAAACGTTGTACCAACACTTAGGTGATAACTAATGGCGAACGGTTCATGTATGATGGATTCTCCTTAGATTAGGCGTTACTTATTTAGGCATTGCATTGCAGAATTGATTTATTCTACTTAGTTTTAATAACTGTGGTACTTTTAACTTAAACTTTTAGGCAGGTAAACATTTTTATTAAATAAATATTATTTTTGCCGCACTACTACCCATTAATATTTTTCAAATTCAAAATTCAAAATTCATTTTTTTTTTAATGTTTATAGACGAGCGCTTGACAGCATGATGGTAAGTGATGATGCAGCCTAAGGTGGAGCGCGCTTGCGTTGAAGATGCCTATTCGCTCTTAATTTGAAGGTACTCATATTGTAGGTATTGCAGAAAATGTAAGCTAGAAGGGCATTCCACATCCTTGCGGTGCGAATCAGAAACGAAGATACAAAGCGCTTCGTACGCGTCCGCGGTATATCAACCACGTAGGGATGCAGATCCTTAACTTGCCTTGCGGTTCAATGGTAAAAAGGTGAGGGGGGAACAAGATCAAACAGTTCTTGAGCACACTGTACGAAATATATCTTAAAGAACACAGAACACCGAAAGGCAGGCAACCTTGCGCCGATGCTCCGAACTCTGAAGTTTTTATTGGCTAAAGGCCGTAGGTTGGCTTTAGGCCGTGCCTAATGATTAGTGGAGTTTCAGTGGCATCTCCTTAATGTGCATTGTAATTAATGTATATCCTATCTATCAATTTAAAATCTAATATTTATATACATATAATAAAATACACGAATAGAATATTAGGATTAGGGACGTCTTTCGTCTTTCATTTAATATTCTTTTCGTTTCTACAATTTAATTGCCCGAGCATTTTAGAATTCTTTGGTAATCGATTTTATATTAACTTTCTTGGTTCATAAGTAGATATCTATCTAGGTCAGACTGGACTTTGAACAACGAGATGGTGGGATGACAGGCTCTATTGATCATATTATCACATATTACACTGGCTGGGGCTGGTACATACTGTAGTTTTGTTTTATTAGAAAAACGCATTAAAAATTCTTGCTCCAACCTGGGAATAGAACCCAGGACCTCGTAATCTGTATTGAAACAGGCCAACCATTTTACAAAGATTCAGTCTGTACAACCACTTTCGAATGTGAGAGATCCATTGTGCAACCCTTTTGTAAAAATTGGTTTTGTCCTAATAAAAGACTTTCGTTTAGATTTATGCTACCTTGTCCCAGAAAATCTAATGTCCCGAGTTCCTTCATGTTTCACTTTAAAAATATTATGTCAGACTTAAAAATGAGGTAAGTAAATATAAAAGTAGGGTCGTTCTATTTTAAGAAGCTACAGAATTAAAGCAAATACGGTTGTTTTAGGGATCTCTTGCCTGTAACATTTTCGTTCATACTTGGTACCTCTATTCAAATATAATTACAAGCTAAGTTAATTTAAAAGTTTAAATATATCCGAATTAAATAGCAACACAGCGTTACATATTCAAATTTATAAAAAACATACGTAAGTTATAACGGTAAGACTAATGAAAGGCACATATGATTTTCAGCAAAAATTAGCTGGATTATTAATAGTTAAAGATAAAAGATTCTGTTAAAATTATTTATATAGACATTAAAATACAGTTAGACCTATATACACAATGCAAATTAGATATAATAGGTGCGGTATAAACTGACGTGTTTAGCAAAGGTTTGAATTAAACAGCTTAAACTTAAAATGTGCGTGCATTATAGAAGGAAATAGGCAATAAAATTTATCAACCCGTTCGTGGGTAAAATAAATGTATAGAATTTTTAATATATAACTCTCCTAACTATTGTGTGTGGATCGATAAATTTATGTCGTTAGCCAATGCAATGGTTTAAAGTCATTTTTATTGTACTCTCCCATACATAACGTTGTAGAAGGAAGACGTATTAATATAATGTTCAAAAGCTTGACGTTTTCATTCACTCTCTGCATTGCAATCCGGCCAAATTAAGCTTATAATATATACGTTTCACAACAGAACTCATTAAAATATAGAAAAAAAAGACATGTGACTAGTTTCCGACATCGCTAACGATATTATAAAGACGAACGTATAGTCACCGTTATGTAAATATACGGTTAATAACGATACACTGGCAATTTGATATCTTTAAAATTAAGTATGACATGTTTTTATGGCAAGAAATGAAATTAATATAGAGAGACTATGCGCCATTTTGAAATCCCATCCAAACTTAAGAGTATATGTTAACCGAGTAAAGGTTAACGAAGCGTTATACGAGTTCGAGCGGCAACGGATTAGGTTTTTTGAACGAATTCCAAATGCCGTCGTCGCAGCAGTTTCGGGTAATTAAGCGGTCTGTTACACGCGTAATTACATGTGAAAATAGCGCTTTATAAATGCTGCGGGGTCATTGAACTGGCGTGTAAAAAAACAAGGTAAAAACATCGGTAAAAAACGAGCGAACGCGTCCGTCAAAACACGCGTCACGGGATTATGGATGTGTCGCCTGCGGCGCCGCGTCGGTCCGTCACCTCGGCGCTACCACTAATTTAGGAAAAATATTGTCTATGTCTATAGTGACATCCATAGACAATACTCTTTATTTTTGTAAACAAACTATGGGCGCCGGCAGGATTATTTCCCGAGCCAGTCAGTACCATCGATGCAGAATGAGAGCCTTTTATTTTGAATTCTTTAAACTACTCTATTTTTCGAAACTACATTTCGTAAAATGTGTGTATTGTTTGTACGAAATATTATAGGCTTGTATTTTGAAGCAAGTGAAAATAGAAATCAATTCATAATTTCATGAAACGGACGACAATTATTCATAATTACGCAAAGTGTATCACTTTTGTGGGACAAATACTAACACCACCTTACTATATCCCATATCGATAACTTAAAAATTATACAGTGAGAAACTACCTATTTCATACATTTTCATCTTAATGTAATTTATTAATTCATACAATTTCAATTAAAAACGTTGCTATTAAACCGCTCTATTGTCCAGTTAAATGAAGCCCAACCCTACCCAGTGCAGAGTTGAGACCGAGTCGCGCGTTACTAGTTTATCCTTTGTGTGCTAATGAGTGTTCAACACAGGTGGTTCGTGATCCACCCCTCCGACTAAAACAAATATGATGTCACGTAGACAGTAATGTACGCTCATTAATTTATCGCTCATTGTGATCTAAATTTGAAAATGTCGCTTTGTAGTTCTTGTATCGCGATCTAAATTAGATCTAGCCACTGCCTCCTACCGACATTGTTTTGCGGTTTCGGCTTCCCACGTCTATATTTCATCTATTTTATTTTGTAAAAAGCCACTAAGATGTTTCTATAAAGGTTTCTGTTACTTCGCGAGAGGTAGTCAAGTTTATAAATTATAATTTTATTTTTGTTCTCTCTAGCTTTTCTATTAGGCCCCGATGGGATAAAATTGACTGACCGTATCGCTGTGACCATTTTATAATATAGATATTTTTCATGATGAACCTAAAATTGTGCAAAGGTATCGTTTCATTCATGCAAAAGTTTAAGCAGCCTCCTTTCTAATAAACGTTTTATAGCTGGTGATTAGATAAACAGTTTTCTCTCTATCTGTCATCAGTAATTTTTAACATTCGGATTAAGAAGAATATTGCTCAACTAAGTATACAAAATTTATTAATAAGGTGGAAAAAAATTAAAGCATTTAAGTTACAAACGTTTATAGAATTGGATGCTACGCGATTTTTCCACTGTAATGATAATAGAATGTAAAAATCTTCTAAGATCTTTAAAGCGTGTAAATAATATAATCGTTTTTATTATTTCGCAATCAAGGCTCAGCGCAAATCCGCTCATAAAATCGCCGGCTTACGAAATACCATTGTGGCATGATTGTAATTATTTGTACATCCGAATTGAGTGAAACTTTTTTAATTTTCAGCTTACCTTAACACAATAGGCGGACCGTCAAATTTAAGCCCCCAAAGGAGCTTCACATCTTCAGTCTAAAACTTATGCTAAACATATTTCAGCATGGTACCTACGTCAGTTAATTCCAAAGTAAAGATTATTCTAAGCTTAAGTTAAGCCGAGTTTTCGCAAACAAAGTCTGAATTCGCTTTATATTCGTGTTAAGGCGAATTGTTGATGTACGCGTCTCGTTATCATTACCTGCGTAATCACTAGTGTTTATTAATAGGTAGGTACAGATTTGCAGGAAATTAAATTTAACGATAATATTAAGAACATAAATTTTAAATAACTGACTAAGTTATTCAAAATGTTTGTCCGTGAGAATGCAACGTTACTGACAAATTATGGCTGGCACACAGTATTCTAGAATAACGCATCCATCAATTTTTTTTTCCCGTAATATAAATATAGACAACGAATTAAATAATTAATATAGCACCTCTTCCTTTGTTAGACGCCAGTAAATTTGTATCATAAATCGTACAATTATAATGAAAAATATATCTTATGATTATCCGATTATCCCAAACATTATTAATTACAGTACGATCTTACTTGGCCAGCCTTATGTTAGCTATCGAAGGCATTTTCGCATGTACCATATACAACGACAGTCACATATTGATTTCCTAAAACCTATATTTGCGCAGCCACTCGTTATTATTTTTGTGAGGCCAACTTAGATCGCACGTAGAGTATTCTAGGTTCACTCACACACAAGTATAACTAACAGTCCGTTAAAGTGGAACAAATCGCAATAAGTTTTGTAACGTCACATTAGTGAACCACGGAGGCCTATATTGATCCACGTAATAGATGCCTCATGTAAATCGTTGAAAAATGTCGGTGGTGAGGCCTCTAAAGAAGTCGAACATCTCTGCACTGTCGTCGTCGAGCTCCGCGATAGGTTGGCTGACTACCTGAAAACAAAACATCGTTGTTATCAATTTTATAAATTTTTAAAATGCATATAAAAAATTTCGGAACCGACAGGATTTGAACCTGCGTCTCTCGGGCAATCGCGACCTGAGCGCTTTCACCAATTAAGCTACGGCTCTCCTACCGTCGTTGCCGAAATTAGTATATGCCTTTCACATCAGTCTTATAGCGACTGTAGCGTCATCTAGTAGGAAACGTTGCAGTTTCGATCTACTTTTTCAAAGGTCCTTATTACAATGAGACACGTTTGAAACAAGAGATGACACATTGCTTTTTTTTTTTCCTTTTTAATCGTTGTTAACATTCAGTAAATCAGTATCATATTGCACTCCTATACTATACCAGAGGGATTACTGCCATTGCTTAAAGCAGTATTATTTTTGTATTTCGTTGCCGTTTTAGTTTCAGAATTATAATCCTTTTAAGGGGCCTCAAGGTATGCCTTATAAAACTGCCATCCTTACTAATATTATGAATACGAAAGCGTATTTGTTTGTTTGCCTTTCCTTCACGCCCTAAATAAGCAACCAACCAATTTTAACATAGTGTTCGTGAAAGGATAGAGAGTTACAAAGGCTACTTTTTATTGAAGCAGGGCTAGTACGGGCAGGAGACAAAAATTATATCCCCTTTCACGGGATATAATTAACGTGTCCACTTGCTTAAGGCACGGGAACATGAAATACGAGAAGTTTATTATTACAGATATGTTATTTGGATATTATTTCCATATGTACGCCAGTGCTCTGAGAAGTTGATGAAGCTGTGGGAGAAGGTAAATATTTATCCTTACCCCGGGGAGATAATTGTCTCCTGCCCATGCTAGCCGTGCAGGAAAACAAATATCCCACAGCATATGTAAGAAAACCGTAATAAACGCGACAAAAGAAAGAGGGCAGCAACTAGATCACAAATAATACTGCTTCAAGCTGCGGTAGTAAGTCCATTCTACGCTGGTAGTAGAATTTCAATTATTTTATGAAACACCAAACTGTAATCAGAGTAAAGAGAGAAAGTTTTTTACTCTATTTTTCTTTTCTCACACTAACTTATCACATCACAAGAAACGCATAAGTAACACGTTATGAAAGGTGGCGCTTAGGGGGTTTCTTTCCGAAAGTAAAATAATACCGTGGTACGAGGGAAAATCTACAAAAGTAGGAACCTAACCTCATTATAATATACATTTCCTACGCTCAAGTTATATGAATCATAATGTATAAAAATCCGCAAGAGATATTGTTTATCTTATTTTGTAAATAGGTACTAAGTAAAGCCTCAATACAATAACAAATAATTTATTTCGTTTATTGTAAATCATTGATATTAGAGACAGTTTTTAATTAGCAGATATTTTACCGTACCCAAAAGTAATATAATTTTTATTTATGACCCCTTATAAGTTACACGCAATTAAATTATGAACAATCCGTATCGGTTATGAGTTGACTAATAAATAAATGCAATAAACCATATTATTGAAATTGATATGTTTAATGTATTGTAACCGTTATTAACTGTTCTCGTATATTTGTATATCACCGCACTATTTCAAATCGAATCCGAGCTCTGGATTTATATCGTTCGTTAGTGGATTGCCGACATTTACCAGGGCCCCGATATCAAACATCTATATACGGAAATCGTTAGTAATAATTAAAATATATCTATTTGCATAAAAAGTATGCACACGTATGTAGGTACTGTCTCTCGTTCGATTGCTAATAATAATTAGCATGATAAAGTTAATAGCGATAGTAAAAGCAAGACTCGGATGTGTAAAACTGTGTTTAATGAACATAATAGGAACAATTTACTACTTTTTCTTGGAACTTTTACGCAAATGGTGAAATGATAGCTCACAAAACGCGTGAAGATAATTTAATCATGATAATACACTAAACCCGCCCGAGGGCAAATTGTCCCGTTTAGGTGTTTAGAGGTAATGAGAGAGAAAAAAAAATAGCGACCCACATTCTTAAGACAAGAGATAGTATCACAAAAACTTAATGAATGGGACATAGGCAATGAGTGTGTTTCGTGCTCATTGTTGTCGATTTCTCATAGCGATTTGCTAATAACTGTTATTACACCGCCTCCGGTCAACTTTGGGTGTTGCGTGCGGACTACCGGCCTTACAAGCGGGCAAAAAATACAATTATACCAAAACGGTATCACTAAATTAGTCTTATTAGGAGGTGATATGAGTGTCGCGTCAAGTGTCTATAGCCAACGTTGCCTTTACCATAATAGGCAATGTAACGCTAGACTTAATTCAATAAGAAGCAGCATAAGTAATTCTAATTAGCTAACCAGGGATCATCGAACCAGTTCCCTTGATCTCGTCAAACGGCATAGCATTTTCGCACAACAGAGACGAACGCAGACGCCTTGGGGCGGAAAGTTTGCGTTCATATTTTTTTAATGTTCAACATATCAATCTCATTAATTAATTAGAGCTCTTATTACATAGTATTTACTAACCAATCGCATTTTTTGTACACTTTGATCCAGTTCGTTCTCATGTGTCGGATTACTACGTGCGCCTACCCATCTATCTATTACACTTTTATTCTTTTATTTATAGAAATTCTATTAGAGCGCATTTTTACGCAGCGGAGCGGTGAGGTGCATGAATACCCCCAGGAGATTATTGACGGATGACTTGATCTTTTTTTTACACTATCTCTCAATAATCTGATCGGTGTACCAACTACGACAGGTTTCTGCTATGTTTTGAATTTAATATGCTCTTCTGTGATATCACGGTCAGGGTATGAGCATGGGAACAATGCAACCAACCCGTGTATAACAGAGATTATGATACTGGTAGGAAAATTGACAGTAGTTTATTTTTACAGTTTTGGTTTGTAGTTCTAAGCTTCTGGTCGGACGTTAACAAATCGAATGACACTGATAAAATGTGCGTACGGTTATATCGCGCTATCGGGAATCGGGATTATTTAACTAAGCAACGAAAAATTTTACCAATTGGGAGCAGCCATAAGAGTCATTGCAGACATACGGTCCATATTTAATATAAAGTAATGTTATAAAATTGTCTTTAAATAATAAAAATATCATGGCCGTTAAATTTATATTTAAGTCTTTTATTTCATTAACACATAACATTATTACAAAACACCCTTTATTTACACTTAGGTTAGATTAGGCTTAGGTTTTTTATATTACCGAACCATTGCGTTCTGGTCAATATCGTGAGTTACCCTTATCAAAAAAAAAGCTCGTACGCAGTGGCTTGCATGCACAGGATGTTCGAAAATAGCAGGATGACGATAAACATTCGGCAAAATATGAGTCAGATTAACGCACTCTCTCCATATCTTGGAAATATGTTTAAAAAAAATGTGTAATAAAAAAATATTTCTTGTAAAAAAATATAGATATAATTTTTATACATGGATACATAATTGTATATTACAACTAAAATAGAACAGCAGGCGAAAGGTAGTAGGCGGGGTAATAAATTAGTATGGTCTGTAGTAAATCTAACATTATAGGTACAAAAGAAATGTTTATTGTGTGGCAATAACAATTTATATTGAGTTGCCAAAAACTTCATAATAATTTAAAAGCCATAGACTCAGATTGTTGTAAGGAAAATGTTATGTTATATTATGAGCCAAACTGTTAACCTATAATCACGCAAATAAAGATTGAATGCACTGACGCAATTACGTCGTGTGAAAGTTTTTGAGTGTGATATATTTTATATTAACTTAATTAATATAACCTTTAAGTTAATTCTCCATAGAAGGCCTTAGGTTGCCGTTACCCCTAAAGTGTTCGAAGACTGTTCTAGGGCTCAACCTTTGGCGAGGCATCTCGGTGACATTGGGGAACAAAACCTTTAAAGTTTCAGTATAAAATCGTTTTCTGGTGTTTTGGGTTCTGGTGCCTTCTGGACTGAAGGTGATTGTATTAACTTCTGGATTGGATAAAATTAGCGGCTGACACAAATGCTTTATTGATTATTCTTATATTTATGGTTAAATTAAATTTTATTTTCCTTGTCATGATACCAAAACATGTTACCATAATATGATAAATGATTAATATGATGAATATAATTTATTTTTATTTTATTTATGGTACCTTAACATGGTACCTTATCCCAAACCCTATATTAAAAGTATGACGTGATATCTAAACTAGGATCAAATATCAGACCTATATTGACCACAAACCTTTATTGACCACAACTTACAAATAAAACAAAAACAGAATATAAACAGAAAAGTGAAATAAAAACAAAATAAATATAAAATTTGTAAAAGCTCTTCACACGACACAGGATTCCACGCAAGGTATGATCATTTAAGTTATACCGATGTACAGCCAGCCTCGCTCTCATCTCCCGCAAGATAGCAAAATGATTGTAAATGTTGATGTTGGAAAAGAGCAACTACTGAGTTTCTTGCCGGCTCTTCTCGGTAGAATCTGCTTTCCGAACCGGTGGTAGAGTCACACAAACATACATGTTGTGACGTTTCAAAGGTGCTTATAAAGTAGGCCTACTTGAAATAAATGAATTTGAATTTGAATTTGAATTTACGAGAGCCGGTAGGATTATTTTGAGAAAGGTGAATCCGGAGCCATGATTACTGCAACTGGAAAGAGTTCGTCCTGTAGAATGAGTACTTAGTATTTACCTATCATATTTTTAAGGAGACGTTTGTATCATTTCCAAGGAAACTGAAAACCTGATTTACTTTTTTATCATTTCACTGAAAATAATTTAATAATTATAATTTAAATTTAATTTAATAATTATTTTATTTATACGTTTTACAACTATGCAACGCATCCAGTCTGTTTTTCTAGTGTTTCCTAATCTTAAGGCTGCCTGGCAAATAATTACTACGAAGCGCATTTAAAAAAATATTTATAAGCATGATAAGTCATGACAGAATATTTAAACCTAATACTTAAATAATTTTTAAAAATAATCTATGCTCTATCATATGATATTTAATTATCTATTCCCATAAGAAATAACACACATTGCGATCCTTGGAAAATATATTTATGTCCTCGTTTTTTTTAATTTTTTTTTATTTCCATAACTCGCAAGGTATTAAAAAAGCCAAGGGGGTGGAAGCAAACCTCTTGCAACTATCTGCCAGTGCCGTCCGTATGAGCGCCCGATGGCACTTGATATGCTGGATCGTGCGTTCTTTATATGTTATGTGCAAGTGCCCTAAGCTCACTGAATTAAATATAGACGTCGTTGTGGTCAAGGTTCACCTCTCTCTATGTTGTAGCACACAGAATATACTTTTTTTATCGTGGGGAAACCCTTGCCTTGTTATTCACTCTGCCTTGAAGGTACTCAAGTTATGCGTGGTCGGTAACACAGAGGCCGGGAGACCGTTCCACACCTTAGCGGTACGTATCAGGAACGTGGATAAATAATATTTCGTGTATGTTGATTAAATATCAACCACATCAGGATGCCACCGCTCTCGGCCTTTTGCGGTTCTGTGGTAGAAGAAGATTGTAAAGTTCCTGAGCACCCCTACAAAAGAATATTATGTAAAATAACCGATAAACAGACAACATTGTTTTTGGTTTCGCTCCATTTCTAAATAGTTTGAAAAATCTACTCTTGGAGCTTTACTGCAGTTTCGAAAACGTAGCTTTAATACCATCATCTTATCTACTACTACCCCGATCGAACACCCTGTGCACGTCATTCCTCATACGATACTAAATGTATGAATAATTTATCAATAAACTGGGATTATAACTACAAATCATGGTATTAGACACGGCATATCGTGTTTCTTTTCAAATATTTTAATGTACGAATGAAAGAGATATGGCACAATATTTCATGACCCAATAGCAGTTTCAAATGACAAACCAACTTATTTTAAGCACGAAGCTTCAATAAACCTCAATAAACCTATTTGGAAAGTCATTTTACTCGTATAATATTTATAACAGATATATCTTTGTCTGCGTGACAAAAGGTATTTAGCCGTTGAACTTCAAGTGGGATTAAAAAGTGCGTCTATTACCGTTGAAAGTTATTTTACATTGCGGAAGCTTGTTAAATATTTTTGACAATTTCACTTTTATGACCGTTTGTTAAAATAAGTATAAATAAATAAATAATAATAAATAAATATACTACGACAATACACACATCGCCATCCAGCCCCAAAGTAAGCGTAGCGTGTGTTATGGGTAGTAAGATGACTGATGAATATTTATATGAATTATATACATAAATACTTAGAATATACATATAAACACCCAGACACTGAAAAACATTCATGCTCATCACACAAACATTTTCCAGTTGTGGGAATAGAACCCACGGCCTTGGACTCAGAAAGCAGGGTCGCTGCAAACGGCGCCAATCGGCCGTCAAATAACAATAGCAATAATGATTAAAGATGAGATATTTAGAGACTCAGTTCTGTAATTGGCCTATATCTAAGTTGTAACTAAATTTAAGTAGAAGTAAAGCCAGGTACTTAGTAGGTATATTACACTGACGCTTTATGGCAGACAACATAAAATCTTGCTAACTGCCATCGCTTTGGTTAATGCCACTTTTTATCTAAAACATTGGTAATTTGGGATTTCGATATCTTTGTTAATGTTTCATGCCATGTTGATAACATGTAACAGATCCTCATCTGCATCATAATAATATATATTCCTATTTATTTCCTGGCCGTTTACAACCACTGCGGCTCCTGCTGGATGTTAATTACGAGCGTAGCTGATGTGTTAAGATGACTTGCATAACCACTTTTGGCCTTATAAGGAAACAAAACTATGTATTCACGCGCCCTAATTTTTTTTCATGTAAGCATAAACTAAATTGTAGATTATTAATCAATCAGTTTTATCTGAGACGTTTATCCACATCTAATCTAGTCGAAGAAATAAAGGTTTTATAAAAGGTTTTATAAATTCACACTTCGACGTCGGGGAAATGAAACTGAGATCTGTACCTGAATAAATGTCTCTTTTATTAAAATTAGAAGCTTAATTCCTCGCTCCTTTAAAAGAAAAAACCGCATACAATTCCATGCATCCGTTTGAGTGCTACGATGCCGATGGCAGACAGAAGAAGCTGTCATTATTATAACAGCTCACTTTTGCATCAGGTGCGAAATATAGACACGCTATAAACACCACATAGACAGAGCATACACGTACAGGATCAAAGATCTCACTTAGTCCAGTCATTGCTCACCTGTCGAGGAGTCGAGAGCTGCAATTTCATTAGATGCAATTCACTATATTCATTAGCATTAGGCCGCACTTGAAGTCCAGTTATGTCAAGCCAACGTGTTATTTGTTCATCTGATGGATCGGCGGCGACAGTGCTGGCGGAATGTGGCGTTATCAGAGAGGAAACGATTAAGATCTGAGTTGTTCGTGTCGCGATTGTAGGGGTCATTACGCCGAAACGTCTGGTCCGACGTCGCAAGGCAACGGTACCCAGTGAGAGGCGCTTGAGGCTGTTTTTGACAACATAATATCACTCAGCTTTGTTTACGGTAGCGGGGTTTAATTAGCAAGCTATACAGCTGATAATGATCTGGAGATTTTGTTTTAGATTAACATGTTTATGTCATATGATTATGATGAAGTATCAATTTCTAGGCACTTTGTAAGGTGAGTGTCATTTCACGTTAGTGAGTTTAGTCTACTAAAGCGGTATTTGAAGAATATGAAATAAATAAGTATATTGGTAAACAAATAACATAAACCGGCTTGCCTGCCTAAGCCTGAGTAAGTCCAATAAACTTTAACAAATGTCTTACGTTAACTTACGGTAACTTAACGTTTAACAAAATCAACAAGAGCACTACTAAATTATATCAGATTCAGATACGAGTACACTTGGTAGCGAAGGAATAAAAATGTTGAGTTTATTTACATACATGTCTTCTATACCATCGTCTCTTGGCTACCTACGCAATTTAGTAGCTATGTATCCGAGACTTCATTCTTAATTCGGCCACTGTTTTTTTTACGCAGGTGTTATAAGGCTTGCACAAAACGACAGATGGAAAAACTAAAATTTCATCCAAAGCGTTTCTTGCTTGGTCAATTAGAACACAAGTTATGCTATGTTTTTTAGGCTAAAACAGAATATAGGGGAAAATAATATACGCATTCTACAGACTTGAATGTAGTTTTTCTAATTTGTAAAGAATTTTCATCTCCGTAGATACTCATGCCCAAGTCTTATATTAATCTGGCATTATTTGCACATGTATATTTTGTTTTGGATTGGTTTTTCTATTGCAATAATGTAATATTTTTGTGCGATATGTTTTCTTTTATTTAAGATCAAATTCGAGCTATAATCATGCTACACTAAATGTTTCACAGCATTGATCACATATAATAGCAATTTAACGGTTATCAAATCAGTAACTAACTTAATTTAGTACCGACAAAAGCAAATTTAGAAAATGCCGACAAAAATAAGATTTCAAACGAAAGTATGCCAGTGTTACTACAATAAAAATAGAAAAATCGATCACGTGTCTTGTAAATCTGAACTATTACTATTAAATTAACTGCGTTTATTTTCATTTCGATGGTGTGCTAGTTCTACGAGAATGTGTGTAATTCAATCAACCGACAAGTTGGCAAGAATACGGCAAGTATTTTTAGTTTGACCTGCTCGTTATTTACTCGATCTAATAGATAGATTTTCATCGTGATTTAGGAACAAGTGTTATAAAGATCCATGTACGTACACTGTCAAATAGACGTCATAATAACGGGTCTTCTCTCTATCACACGTGTTTATGCCGCAATCCACAACGCTGGCTAAGTGCGGATTGGTGGACTTCACACACCGTGTAGAACGTTCTGGTGAAATCTCAGGCATGCAGGTTTCCTCCGATGTTCTCCTTCGCAGTTAAAGCAAGTGATATTTAATTGCTTAAAACGCAGATAACTTAAAAAAAGCTAGAGGTACTTTACTGGGGTTCGAACTAAGCCCTCAAAAATTGAAGCCTTACCTGGAGTAACCTAAACTGCTTCGTCGGTGTCACGACATTTTGACATTTCCTAAATTGGTCTTTTTCTTGCTTCTATATTGACAAGAGAACTTTATTATCGAAATCGAAACTGCAACGTTTCCTACAAGATGACGCTACAGTCGCTATAAGAGATGTGAAAGGCATATACTAATTTCGGCATCGACGGTAGGAAAGCCGTAGCTTAATTTGTGAAAGCGCTCAGGCCGCGATTGCCAGAGAGTCACAGGTTCAAATCCTGTCGGTTCCGAAAATTTTTATATGTATTTTGAATTCATAAAATTTGTAATTCCTCCAAGGGTAGGTAAAAACACTAATAAAAATTAGAACTTTATTATGTTAAAAATAGTGCTAAAACAAGTGTGCACGGTCCATTAGTGCAAACCGTTCGGCAAATCCATGTCGCGAGACAATATGGTTCGGTGCCGCGGTCGCTCGGACCATACATACACTTATACAAAAACCCAATGAAAGTCGAAAGTCAAGCTTTCACTTGTCGGCGGCATCTATTGTCCACCGCTATACCACACTCATTTTTTAACAATAAAGTTTTCATATAGTTAATGGTCGAATTATTGGTAGAAGCCTAGGTGATTAGGTCAGGTAAGTTATTACAGTCGAAATTGCTATGCGGTGGATGTCTGTCAGTCACCATTGACGGTTTATTAGATATTCTATTCATTTCGTGGTGCCGTGTTATTATTTCTGAAGATAATAGTGCCGCACATTTGTGTAAGCGAAGTTTGATGATGCGCAGGAAACTACACGATCGGTTGTTTAAATAAGCCAATAGAAGTAGTGCAATAATTATGACAACTAGAATAAAAAGTATAACATTCTTCACCTTCCTTTAGTAGATTAATAATAAATTAAAAAGACATCTTCTAATGACAGATTTAATTGATTAGTGATATACCTTTTCCTTTTCCTTCTTTACATGAACTTATATGTGGATATCAAATTCATATTTTTTTTAAATGCATATAAAAAATTCGGAACCGACAGGATGTGATCTCGCTATATCGCAGCCGCGATTGCCAGAGAGTGGCAGATTCAAATCCTCCATGTGTAGGAAAAATACTTTAATAAAAATTATAAATATAACTGCTAAAAACTAGATAGCGTAGTAGCCTATAACAGTCCACTGCCTCTCCAAAAGTCTCTCTCAACGGAGAAGGCTTTTTAGGCAAGCCTCTCCTATTATCACTATGCTGGACAGATAGCCTTCTGACTCTCTCCGTTACATCCCTTTAATTGCCTCGCACGACACCTGTGGTCCTCGATAGACTTACTGGAGGTTTTTTAACACTGCTCTTTCCGGTGCGCTATTTTAGCATTTTGGGAGACCAATATAAAGCGGTTCTTCAGAGGCAGGTTGTCCGCCTACTCCCACAACAGTTTTTGACCTCTTTGAGTTATGTCGGTTACTCAATTTTTCTACGGATCTCCTTATTTTTTATTTTATCACTGGTTCGCTCGAGCATGAGTGACATACCATACTTATCGTTTATATATCTAAGCTAATGATTTAAAGCTGATGGGAATAGGCGTTTTTGTGTTTGTGTATTTGAACGCACTAAACTTTATATTACTTCTTAAGGAATCAGGTAATTAAAGAAATTTTATTAATAAGTAACATCCCTTAATAGTCGAATCGCCGAGCACAGCTAGGTTCGCAAGTCCGCAACCTGTATACACTAATAATAATTATTCTTGTTCGTACCTAAAATCCCATGGTTACTTTCATATTGTATCCTAAAATTCCTAGTATATTAAAATACATAGCGTATTCTATATTAAAGTACCTAGGCTAATAAGTGCAAAGAAAAATCTAACAATACCGCATTTACGTTTCTTCGTTCCAAAACTTAACGAGCAACGGTCGGACAAAAATTTTTCAATGGAGGATGTTTTTATGTGTGTAAGAATAAAGTTAATTACTGTTATTATCTTATACAGAACTGTACCTATATTCTTTTTTTTTATTCAATCAACCGTTAATTTTGTTAATGGATTCTTTCAACTGTTTTGTAGTTCTAGTTGTTACTATTTTAAGTGATTCATTACAAATGTGTTATGAGTTGAGGACAAAAATTATAGATAATATATCGGTTTTCCGCAAAGGAATCTTCGGGTATAACCCAGAATTAGGAAATTGCTGTTGTTACACCCAGTGCCTACGAAGAGAACCTTGAGCAATCAGTTTGCTTTTATGTGATAATTCTGTAATCGTAAAGGCTGCTTCATGTCTGCGGTGTATGTTGTTTGCCCACCATTAGAATGTTTAAAGTTCCCTGCACGGCGCTGCGTATGTACACGTTGCTGCGAATAAAAGCGACCTATTTACCATTTTTGACGTTACACTTCTTTTGGCGTGGAGACAAATGATGAGGGTGTATTTAACAATGCGCGCGCACACCGACATCTGAATTCTACATCGTAAAGTTAGTTCTAGGTGGCATGAAAACTATGTTCAAGTTGTATATTCTAGTTTTTTATATTTAGAACACGTGTTTCGTAACAGTACAAACAATGTGAAAAATAGATAAATAAATATATATTACTAATAGATATTACGTTATTAAAACCTTTTTTATTTAAATAAAATCTTTTTGACTAATTTTAATATTTATCGTTAATAACTACTGCATTTTAGTTATTTTTTTTTCCATAGGCCAAAGAAGTATAACTTCTAACGTGTGTACACACACTCTATTATTTTTAATAATTTTATTATTTGTTGCTCATAAAAAAAAGAACTTAACAAGCCATGTTAGTCTCAGGGAGTCGCTAAACACAAGCAAAAAAAAAAACCTTACAAAACCTATGTCAAGCAGTGGTCAGCTTACATATTTATAATATGCCTACATACTACGATCTGATAACCCGATTTGTTCACGTAACTTCACAATCTTCATTCTTATCTTATTGAAGTACCACTGCTGGGGACAGGTCTCCTCTCTGACATGAGAAGGAGAGGGAATCAGAGCACTGACCCATCACGCGGGTTCGGCTCTAATGCGCGTTGGCTGGCTTTAACGATTATTATCACATGCAAGTTATATTCAATTTTTATATTTTTTTTTATTAGTGTTTTTACCTACACTTGGAGGAATTATCAATTTTATAAATTTAAAATGCATATAAAAATTTTCGGAACGTCGGTTCCGAAGCAGGATTTCAACCTGCGACTATCTTGCAATCGCGGCCTGAGCGCTTTCTCCAACTAAGATGCCGAAATTAGTATATGCCTTTTAATTTAATTTGTATATGACTGTAGCGTCATCTAGTAGGAAACGTTGCAGTTTCAATCTACTTTTTCAAAGGTTCATATTACAAAGAGACACTTTTGAAACAAGAGATGAAAACATTGCTTTTATATATTTTTTTTTTGTTTTTTTTTTTATTATTGTTTTGAGTTAGTGAGCCGTAGTTTAGTTGGAGAGAGCGCTCAGACCGCGATTGCCAGAGAGTCGCAGGTTCAAATCCTGCCGGTTCCGAAATTTTTTATGTGCATTTTAAATTTATAAAAAAGTTATATTCAAGTATAACATGTGGTTATACATTGTCCATAATGTAAGTTACATTAAAACTGATGCATATTATATTTTCGGAACCTGTTATTTTTGGCACTTCCGTGTCAAATTATTGTCAAGATGACATTATATGATAAGAATGTGAACTGACATAAATTTAAATGAACACATTTTTTAATACATCAGCACTGAAAACACGTGTACTTTTATGTTCCTATTTCTGAACTCGGTTCAGTCACCGTTTTGATTAATATAGTTAACCATATAAGGAAACTATTAAATTACATTTTAGGGTTCCGTACTCTAGTACTAAGCTCTACTATACTATCTCATTAACCTTAATAGGTAGTAAGATAATTATCACCGAATATTTATTTATTTATTTGCAGTAGTTATTGACAGAGTAAGCCGATGGCACACCATGGTAATTGTAAAACCATCGTCTATAAACGGAGAAACACTTCGCAGGGCACACGGCACTTTGGCAGGGGAGTGGCACTTTGTAGGACATGTTTCTTACACGTCCTACAAAGTGCCACCCTGTGTCCACCAACCGGAGGCGTAGAAGTAGCCTCATGTGCCTGTCTGTAATAGCTCCAACAGCCCGTGGTTGGTGCTCAACGTAGAGCCACCAGTGTAGTGCACTTCTTACATGCACAAAAGCACTGCCTACCCTAAAATTTATATATAACTCGCATAGAAGGAGAATGTTAGCCCTTTTTATGCGATCGACCTGCTGAATGTATACCCCGGTGAACCCAGTGCACGCCGCTGATCTCCACCGAGACCTCGATCTTCTCACCATAGCCCAGTATATGAAAACATTAATAAAGTCCTACTTTGACAATATGTCCCAGCAACACACACATACACAGCCAACACAGCGGCGCCTTCGCCGGCGGAGTTAAAGGTCCCGATTTCTGACGTCATCCGGACGTGGACCCTTACCACATTAGGGGGGGGGGGGGGGGGGGTTCGGACTAAGCAATAATTACTACAAAAGTCCACTAACACTCAGATTAACGTCGAACCGAGCCGAGGTCCGAGTCCGAGCTCGAGCTCCATTAAACTAGCTCTTCTCACTAACAAATTAGGTGTTATATTTCTGTTGACTTGTTTTTTTTTTGTTACAGCGGCATAATAATAAATGATAAGGGATAAACATATAGTGTTTTTTGATCGATCTTAATAATGTTAATGGAAACTACGGAACCCTTCGTGTGCAAGTCTAACTCGCACTTAGTAGTTTAAAGCACAATACATTGATACACATTAAATGTCGAACTCGTTATTTATGCTATACGGCGTTGTAGTTATTTATATTACAATTGGGGTAGTTAGTAATCAAGGTCGACGCCCATATATTAATATTGTAGAGAGTTAACTATTACTTATTTTCAACACATGAGTAATGTGTCAAAGCAACTTAAACTAGAAAGTCTTTAATTCTAAGTGGAAGTAAAAATACTATAGCTCCCCTGAAATGTGAGGTATGGCCGACGACATGGTAATATTTTATGCTCATTTTAAAGCCCACTAATCTTTATTAGAGCTGCGTGGTGGGTCTATGATCTAAAATCCTATGAGAGGCGGGTGTCCAGTGGTGTGGCGTTAATAGGCTGATGATAATTACTATGAGGATGATAACAAACAAAAGCTGCTAAGCGATTTAGCGTTCCGGTACGATATCATATATACCGGCATAATAACAGGTTAGTCCGCTACCATATTAGACTACATCATCACTTACCTTCAGGTGAGATTGCAGTCAAGGACTAACTTATGGTGGAATAAAAAAAAAAGTCTATGTTACTCTCCGTTCTTTTAACTAACTCTATGCTATAAATCGAGTTGTTTAGTTAGAGTGCGAAGGAAGGACAAACAAACAAACACGCATGCGCATTTATAATATTATTATAGATTTATAGATAGATATCGCTTTCTGATTAAATTAATTTTATCAGGATTACCGCTGAGCGATTTTCATTTACAACAGCACATGTAAGGTCATTGAAAGCTAATTCTCAATACACGCCTCTTCGGCGTTGTTAATAAAAGCTACTTCGTACCTTTAATAGAAACATCGTCTTGCTATTTGGCCCAAATTAAATTTAAATATATTTGTATCAACACTATTACTCTGCTTACTAAAGAATTTAATTATCTACTAGTTCATGCTTGTGATTTTGGCTGCGTCTATTATTATAGTAATACGTGAGATTTTTCTTTGCGAGTCCTCAACATAAAATAAGAGCTGAGCGCTGACGCACGTCAGGGATATCGGAAAAAAGTCGCCAGGTAAAGCCAGGTAAAGCTACGTAGTGCTTTATTATTTGCATCAAGACTAGCGAGAGGGTCCAGTTAAAGTGGTCTTATGTTCATGTAGAAAAAATAAAACATACTTGCGTAATTAGCGTGTGAAAGCATATCGTGCATTGCCTTTGACAACTTGCGACAGAATAGTAGAAGAAGAACGATGAAGAGAAGAGAAGAGTGTTGCATGTGAAAGGAGTGTATAATGAGTGGATGGCTGATAGAAAAAAATACGTGTTGTAGTAGTACAACTTTATGTGCGAGAACTGGTCGGGGGACGTATACCATGCTAATCTCTGCCGTCGAGCAGCAATACTTTGTTCCAGTGTGAAAGGCATGGGGTTGCCGGTATAATTACAGGCACATGAAGCTTAACATCTGCGGTTAATGGACACAGAGCGGCACTATGAAGGATGCATAGTGCCGCTCATGCTCTGCGAATTTTTGCTTCGTTTATAACCTATGGTTTCCACTTATAATCAGGTTCGCCATCTGCTCGGTCCGTCAATTATTGCTTTAAAATCCGTGTCGCATAGCGTAGAATAAGAGCAACAGAAAGACGGAGGTTTGTGCAATGTAAAGATTAATTAGTGGCTGCTTATCTAAAAGTTAATCAACCTGCCTCAGGAATAAATTTCACACATTTTCTGTAAAAAAACTGTCAACACATTTATTTCTCACTTATTTACTCGAGCAGAACGCCAAATTTTATTCCAAAAGATATTCCTGATATTTGTTGGATCTGTTAAGTTTTAAAAACGTCTCTCCACGTCATTGGCCGGAGATATAGGGATAAAACCACACATCACCAAAGTAGCTAGCAAGGAGATTGTGCAGTAAGGACTCTAGTTTACTTTACCCTAAGGGTAATGGGAGAACAGTAATCTGCGCCTACAAAGTCGTCAGTAACTGCTTGTAGCGAATAGCGCTTCCTACTAAATATTAGGTCCTGGCGCATCGTAGACTCCCACAATGTAAGGCCCTTTTTCTATTCATCAGCTGTAGTTACGTACTTGGTTGGGGCAACACAAATCAATTCATTGCTTACAACGATTATGCAACATAGATCCAAGTCAGTAAAAGAATGGGTGTACCACTCCAGAAATTTGAAATACCTCTGTATTCACGATAGAACGTTAACCTCTCGATTGCGGTCATTACCACTAAAGCTTGATATAATTGCTGCCTTTAGACCAGTCTGGCGGGTCTAAACACTATTGTCTTTCCTTTCCTATGAGGAGGCGACTCCTCAGTCGCCTCCTCATGTGTGACGTTAATTGGATGTAGTGAAGAAAAAATAATCCAATTCACGATAACACTACAAACGCTCAAAATAACTTATCTAGATTAGTCGGTAGGCTAATTTTGGACTAAAACAGCGATACTATATTCTAGTTTATGTTGATATCAAGTCTATTTTTCTTCTAGGCCTTGTCCTAAGTAGTGGGGCAACAGGTCTTCTTCTTCCAGTCAATTTTCTATTAGGTTATTCCATATATCTCTTCTTTGGCGTTTGTTTCTTTGCCCTTCCACAAAAACATTTTGAGTTCTTCCGGTAACAAGATTCTCTTTCTTCCGCATTCGATGATAATACCATGCTAACCTATTATATTACTCTTCACCTTTTCTGTTAATGGCGCTACTTTTACGCTGCCCCTTTATATTCAAATATTGGATAGGAGCAGGCGTTACTTTGCAGAAATCCATGATATATTATGAAAATTAAGCTTAATTTGCTATACTTCGCGAAAGGCAGCCTATTATATATTTCTATAACTTAGCAATTATTCATTGTAAAGTCAACATCTCCTGAGGATGCTCCGGTTTCTCCGAAGATCTGTTTGGTGTGGAGTATAAAGATTGAAGAAATTATAAATTACACCATACAGATTCGCCTGCCTGTCGCAAACTAAGCTTAATTTTCAAAACCTTAAATTCATTTTGAACATTCCTATTTCGCTGTTAACTTTTCTCAAACCATCCCTCTTACCACCCCATATAAATGTTTCCCTTAAGTTCTAATTAATCCCAGAATAGGAAAAGGGTTTATCGCATATCGCACTCCTGAGACCTGTAAGCTTTAAATACAACCTGGTGTCAAATCTGTTGAAAACAAATCGCTTTCCCGTGGATAAAGAAACACTATTTTTAGATGTTTAAATTTTAATTTAGTTTAGTGATCTATGTTGAATAGAAAAAGCGTCATTAACAATCTCTATAGCACAACTAGGAAAGTAGGGATACAGAACACGGGTTAAAGTTGAAAGAAAAGAGACAACACGTGGCTTTATACTGCGCTAGTTTTAAATTTTACCCACCTCTTCATTTGGCGGTTGCGGGATCGAGACCTGTTCGGACGCCTGTCACAAATCGCCCCAAATAACTGCGCGCTTTCCTCGATCGACCGAAGCCAATAGCCCAGATTGTGAATGCCACGACACCGCCGTTACAGCTGATCTGTTGAAGAATAGAACATGAGGGGACCTGTTTTAATTACATCAGAAGATTATTATCAAGTTTAGGTTTAGTTTAGGTTGCAGCTTATAAAATTATGAAAATAAGAGTTATTAGCTCTGCTACAATCCGTGACTACAGACAAATGTACGATGTAATTATTTATTATCCCTACTAATATTATAAATGTCAATGTAAGTTTGTTTGTTACGCTTTCAAGCAAAAACAACTTAACCGATCCTCATGAAACTCTTGGAAGTGTTAGAAGTAATATCGGATACTTTTTATCCCGACATTTAGCTCGGTTCCTTTGGGAGAGGGGATGAGTGTTTGACGATTTTACACCATAACTCCGACAAATTATAACCGATTCAAATAATTATTTTTGTTCTATAGAGATTTTGCCCAAACTGTGGTTGGAGATAGAGGACAGAACTCCTTAGCGGGCAGCAGCAAACCCTTCATTTAAGGCTTACCGATACTGAATACTTAAATTTTTTTTAAAACCAAAACTAAATTTAATGCCACATCTAAAAACAAACGCAGACGAAGTCGCGGGCAACAGCTAGTAATATCATAAAGATTTTGTTTTTGTTCTGTCTGTAATGGGTAAACTCAAAACTATTAAACCGATTCTAACAATTCTTTCGTCAATATAAAAACTACATTATTTCATCGAGAGATCATTCATTCAGTGAGATAGCTTTATTTTGCCAGATGCCTGGCGCATTGGTGAACGCTGTCTACCTCGTATATTCTGTTCTGTTTTAACCACCGCAAGGACAATTCGGGAATTTATAATTTCTGAACATTCTTCGGTATAGTACAAGATACCACCGTTTCAACCCTATCGACAAAGACGCGGTTTCACTCAAGACCGGTAAACGCAACGTTGGTAGCCATCCGACTATGTGGCGAACGACTTCAAACGAGCCTTAAGAAGCTGGAAGGACGTAAACGGTACAATACCGTGAAAATTTTGAATCATGTCCAGTAGGGAACTCCCATTGGTTGCAACGATTATGATGGAGTTGATTTTGGTCAACGTTAAAACAAGCACCTTGGAGATTTGGCTTTCGTTACTACGCTACACATTGATCAAGAAGTCAAATCTATACCTGAAAAGCCTAGTAGAAGAAAAGTGATCAACGAATAGCAGATAGTAGAATAGTAGATTTTAATAACAGCAGCGTCATCCCCATAATAAAAAAGTGTATGAAAATATGATTCTTGAATGTTGATATTTCCTAAGAATACCTAAATAGTTCTTTATTCTCAAGGAATGTGCAGAAAGAATTATTAAATAGTAGCGGGAATTTAAAATTACTTCAGTGGAAATGAAAGTTCAAAGAAGTCTAGGTCAAAAGCTAGGTAAAGCATACACAGTACTATTCCTGTATTGTGTAGCTTTTCTGACAGTTGGTAACCATTGGTGAACAGTCATCACTCATATGCTTACGACAAGTTCACAACCGCCGTTGTCAAACTGTGAATTCTGTATGTATATTTTTTTATTAATTTATTAACTAATCATATATAATTTACATAACTGGTTTTAATTTTAAGGTGTAAGCATAAACTCAAAATAATTTCTCTGCACACCCAGCCATTACCAAGGTTTTGCATGGTTAATACTAGTAAGTATATTTACATTCAGCAATACAAAATCTTTATTATTGGCTTTTTATCGATTTTTTACTCAACGAACGCTAGTCTTTAATTAACCAACCAAACAGGTGGCACACTTGACGATAAGTGGTAAAACAGAGGAACACTTCGCTGGGCATGCAAGATTGGGTTTTATTACACCGTTATAGAAGTATGATAGTGTAAACTTAAATTGATATAATTTTTTAAATGAAATAAATAAAAAAGCTCTACGTATCAGAAACAATCAATATATTTCATGAAAATGACAATAGTCGAATAGAATAGCAGAAATATATATTAAACTTCTCATAAAACACAATAGTGTTTACTGAGCGATAGATTCCTGAAATCTATGAGCTATGAGCTATGAGCTTTGACATTTGCAGTGTCGACTTAGCGCTAAGTAATGGTCCAGAGCGAAATATCTTCCTAACAGGGGATCACGACTGGCAACGAATGGCCTTTATCACATCCGCGAGTTCAGTCACCATGGAAATTGTTTAAAATGTATTTTGTATTAATACAGCGCCATGACGACCTCCCTGGCGCAGTGGCTGCGTCTTACAAGTGGAAGTTTCCGGGTTCGATCCCAGGCTGCGTAAAATGAAAAATTATAATTTCTAATTAATTGTCTCTGGTTTTGGTCTGATGGGAGGCTTTGACCGTGGCTAGTTACCAAACTAATGGCCAAGACGTGCCGCCGAGCGATTTAGCGCTCCGATACGATGCCGCGTAGAATCCGCCAAGGGGTATTGAGTTTAATATAATTGCCATATTCCTGACCGAATAGCCCGCATCCATCTTAGACTGCATCATAACTTACCGCCAGGCAAGATTGCAGTCAGGGGTTAACTTGTAACAGAGCTTACCTACTCTAGTATGCGAACAGACCGGTTGTCAAAAAAATTCGGTGCTCTGAATTTTCGGCATTATCAAATACATATGAGACGAGAATTACGGGGCCTGTTTCCCCGACATGATCTTAGGTTAAGAGTTCATAAAATGCCACCAGATAGTGCTGTTTTATGACGAAACTGGTGCATTTTATGTTGGAGTCGGCTGGACCGTTACACTTCTCGGAACACTCGAGGGGGCTATGAACGGTATCCCACATTATAAGGTCGTACATTACAAATATTATGTTGGCGCTTAAATCCGTGTCACTAGCACTTAGATGGTACTCATCGTGACTTTCATTAATACGCAGCGCCTAATGAGACGGACGGCAAAAAAAATAAAGAATACATCGCTTTTGTCAGTTTACTATTATACGCGAATGGCGAAACGCGGTCAGGCTTCACCGATTAATGAGTTTGGACAAACAAGTTAAATTATTAATACCTTGTTGGTCTAGGGGTTAACATGTTAATTTACGGTAGACGAGGTCCCGGGTTCGGGTAGTTGTTAGGTATTGTGGTTTTTTTTCTGTACAAGTCCGGAGTCAGGAAATTTGCGGTGTCAACCCCCTGTCTCGGGGAGCACGTTAAGCTTTTGGTCCCGGTTAATATCACTAACTTGTGATAATAATCGTTAAAGCCCGCCAGCACACATTGGAGCAGCGTGGTGCATGCTCTAAAACCGTCTCTCTTATGGCCTGTGCCCAGTGGAGAGGTTAATAGGCTGCGAATAAACTTAAACTATAACAGTTAGTGATATAGGTATAGTGGTAAGCATGCTCAAGTATGAGATCCCAAGATCCTTGCATACGGACCAACCTTTCAATTTCTTCCACTATAAGTTAGACATTGGTCGCCATTGGTTGCCTGGAAGAAATCGCTATGTAGCGATAAGGCCGCCAAATTGTATACGTTGTTTTGTTATACTTTTCTTTTTGTTCTATGTACTTTTTGTGGTGTACAATAAAAGTATATTCATTCATTCATTCATTAGACCTTGACTGCAGTCTAAAGTGGTAGCGGGCCAACATGGTAGGGCAGTTATATTTTATTAATTGGCACACCTACAGGTTTAAATGTGGCATCGTCCCGAAATGCTAAATCGTTTGGCGGGACATCTTTGTAGGAGTGGTGGTTACTATCCACGTCCGAAACCTCCCACCAGATCAGATCTGAGAAAATTCAGTTATGCATGCATACCAATTGACATCTTGGAGATGTCTCTTAAAAAGTTCAAAGTTTTTATTAAACGTAAGCTTATAGAAAAGACCTATTGTAGTATAAAGGACTACGTAATCGATAAAAAAGCTAGGGTGTGAATGATTGCTCTACGCAGGTTGCTCTTCTAATAATTTTAAATGACATTGTGAGATGGTGATAACAAAAAAAACACACGGCTAAGATTGTTGTGGGCGTCTTAGACCAGGACGCGTTTGGAACCGTCGCGTCGTAGCTTTACTTGTAAGTTTACGAATGTGGTTATCGCCATTATATCACTACCGCGTAAATCTTATGCACGCATCAAAAGTGCCACCTATTCAAGTAGGCCCTACTTGAATAAAGATATTTTTGACTTTGACATTCCTAAATTGCTCTTGCCTGTGATCAAATCCCACAATCACAATGTGGTTCTAATATTGTTGAGTCCACTTAATTGCTTCGGAGAGCATGCTAAGCCATCGCAAGTTTAAGACTGAAACACAGCAATGCTTAATAGCTCCGCCACAATATGCTCTTCTACTACTAACCTTTTTTTTTTTTCATATTCTTTTTCTGTTTGTTTCAAGTAGTATTGTGTAAATAAAGAGTAAAAATAAAATAAAGAAAAAAATAACCTGGCCTAATAAGAACAGTTTTGAGAGTTCGAGTTGTGTGTGTTGTTTCGAGACCTGTGGCCTACTGTGGGATATTAAAAGGTCGTTGATGATAGTGAAACAGCTCTCAGCGTCATATGTTATTAAGTGTCACCCAATACCCTGCTTGTCCCTTGAACTTTGACTGCTTTAACACTATTGACATGTTTATCTGCAACAAGTATTTCATTTAGACAATGGCTGTGAACAATATACTGCTGTAGGTATGAAAGTAAATAAAAATGAATCGATACTCTTACGCAGAGAATAGATGATTTGGTGCGCCGTTTCGATTGTCGGAAGCCGCTATACGGTTTTATATCTCATTATGCGGGTTAAGGCCTCATAAACAAGAATTAGAGTGAATTTGCTCGGTTCGTTTACACATACCGCTCCCGGTTGCGTTTAACGAGCTAAGGAATATCCGATATGGTACTAGGAAGCGACTGTAATACCTAGTGAAATAGCATACAATTGTGTTTGAAACGCATACGCAACAAAAGGGATATAACAGTATATTATTTATATTATGGAGATAACGAGATGTACGGGTACATAAAATAGATTGTTAATTTTCTGTTTTGGCATTTAAGTTTTATTAATGGACACACACAGTTCTATCGACGGCCATTAACTTTACTATCGTCTATATTAATGTTTTAAATGAGAAAGTTTGTCTGTTTGTTTATTTTTGTTACCTATGTTGCGCGCACAGGGTTTTTAACCAGGGTATGCAGAAAGAAGGAATACGTCATAAAATGGAAAAGTCCTTCGAATTTATGAGTTATACAAAAATTTTAGGGTAGGCAGAGCTTTTGTGCATGTATGAAGTGCACGCCACTGACTGGTGGACTAATGGTATCTCCCAACGAGAGGGTTTGGGTATAGTCATCAGCTGGGCAGAAGGCTTGGTAATATCAGTAGATAGTAGTAGTAGCACAGAGGACGCTGCCGCCCGTTGTCCGTTATATTCCTTAAGTCTTCTCGTGTAACAACTGCTTGAAGAGGTGGGGAGGTTACAACTGTATTGTGATCTGCCGTCACCACATAGAGTTGCTTTCATTAGCTAGCTTTTTATTTTAAGTTTTCTCAAATCCGCCGGGAACCGCTGCTTTTTCCGGTATAAAATGAACAATATAAAATGAGATGCAAAATTTTGCGAAGACCTTCAAAGCCGTGCAAAAGCTATACTATTAAAGTATCCAGCGCAGTTAACCCGCTTTTCTAAAATAAAAAGTACCCTATGCCCTTCTCTCCTTGGAAAAGAGCAACTGCTGAGTTTCTTGCCGGCTTCTTCTCGGTAGAATCTGCCTTCCGAACCGGTGGTAGAATCACTACAAACAGACAGACTTGACGTTTCAAAAGTGCTTATATTAGGCCTACTTGAAATAAATGAATTTTGAATTTTGAATTTTGATTTTTTTGAATTTCCTCCAGGGTGCTAGTGCTAGTGCTACGAGTATATGTGCCAAACTTTATTATTATCGGTGCAGTGATCGAGGCGAGCACAGGTGACAAACAAACTAACAAATTAATAAAATATATAATATAAGTATGAATTACTTAATAGTTAACCGGCGTGAAGAAAAATTTACGTTTCTATTATCTATCACGGTTAAAAAAACAATAGCGGGCAAGTCCAGGGCAACAGCTAGTACGTAGAACAGTTTCTACGTACATGTTTCTACATACAGTTTATACATACATACATGTATTGATAAAGTTCACGCGATAAAGAATGTATAACAGACGGACGAAGCCTCGGGAAAAGTTAGTTCTGTATAAAGATAGCGATCGTTTTATTTGATGTGAAAGAAACATGTTAATTCAATGGAAGAGGTAATCTGTAAAGAAACAATTTTTTAATAATTGAATACGCTACAACGTCCAATCATAGGGCAAAAATTATCTACGGCTATTAAAACTATAAATCATATTACCAATGAATATTAAAAACAGTATTAAACAGAGATGTGTGTGTAATTATTTATATTTACGACATATATGGAAATGTATTTAGCGGCATCTGTTGAGTTTAAAGGTATATTTTAACAACACTGACTGGATCGTATAATCGTAAAATCGTTTTGTGACGAATGACACAATTTGGACGTTGACATTTTATTATAAAATGTTAACGAGACTGTAAATAACAAGTAATTGTTTATTCGTAAAAACTGGGTGGATATAAAAAGAGCGATATAATAAAAATAAGTGTTGTATATTTTTAACCATTCAGTGTTATTAACATTTAATTAAGATTGGTTTGTATGTTGTATATGTATAATTTTTTCTCCTACATTTAAATCCCTTGATACGGTCAAGGGATTTAAATGTAGGGGAAAAAATTATACATCTTACTTTGAGGAAACCGCGATCGAGCGGTGTGATTTGAGAGGCTGTATGGTGTAGAATCCGTGATACCGCATGGTTCGATATTCTTGTAGTGAGGAGAGCGACGAGGCGAGTCAGGGTCGCGACTGCATCAGTTATCGTCAGTTTTTGTTGCAGCAAATGTAGACGCTGTTGCTCACGAATTAGATTGTATCAAGTCAACGGAGAAAATGCCTTTGAGATAATGTTCGGCAAAGGCCTGAATGATGATGATGATGATAGCTAGACACGGCCGATGCCTCCAAGGGCTCCCAACTGAGGATATTCAGTTATTGTAATTTCCCAAATTGCTTCAGCCGAGAATCGAGTCCCGGACCTACAATTTATAAGATCACAGCGATCACGACTGTGCTACGAAGGTCGACAAACTTTCCCAAACTGTGGACACTTATCTGGACGTCCCAGAAGGGTCGTAGCGGTTATGCGAAGGCCACTTTGCTAGTAGCTTACAGATCTTTTTTGTCAAATTGAATGGCCCCTACTGTGTATTAAACAAACACAGACCTTATATCTAGGTGATACTCGATTCGATCTCACCTATTCAATTTCAAGAGGTACCTATCCAGAACAAAGTTTTAAAGTAATATGAGTAAAATACAAATCGAAAATTTATTCTCTAACTCTCTCTATTATTTATAATCTAACGAGTACTTCAGTAAACAGCGCTACGGAATATAATATCTCTAGTAGTATATTATAAATAAGCCAAAAGCGACGTGAAAATGACACCTACTGTCGCTATTCGAACACAATGTTCAAACGTACCTTAATATTGATGACGCAGTGTAAGTATGGGTAGGATCTGTATTTATTCGAGTCACGTTTTGATTCATAACCGCATTACACGCCTACTGTGTTCGGGAACAGGTTACCCAATAAAGTAATTTCAAGAATCTATTCGCGGCGGTCGATAGCCTGGCCCCTACAAAAAGTTACAATGACGTTAACACTAACTTGACTGATGGGAAGCTTCGGGAGGCGCTAGATAACTTAGTGGCAAAGTTGTGGGAACCGTCAAGCGATTTAGTATTTCGATACGATGCTGTGCTGAAGCCATATAAGCTTATGGGTTTCTTGAAATACCTAGCGCGATTCCTTTTGAGACCTGCATCGTCACTTACCACGTGAGATTGCCAACATGCGCTGTCCAAAGTGTCACAAATAATAATGTTCCCAAGTATGATTGTAATTTATTTTTCTAAGTATTCTATTTTCAAAGCTTATTGAAATATTTTAAGTGTCTAAAAAATTTAAACGATTTATTCGTTACTTTTTACTATTAACTATGTATTTAAAAAAATAATAATTAAATACACCGAAATGAAAATGTTTACATATATGTATATAAAGTTCACAACGAGTTCATAAGGGGCAAAGATTCCAAAAACACTAGCAGAATATGCGATATATCAGAAGCATATTCAGAAGATGTGAATTAAGAGTTAAACAATGACGGAGAGGTGTGTAGCAGTAGTACAGTTTTTTATGACAGAGCTCGTCCGTGGAAGTACTATCGCCATACTTATTTCTGCCGCTAAGCAGTTTGTTGCCGTGTTTCGGTCTGAAGGGCGTGGTTGCCGGTGTAATTACGGGCACATGAGGATTGACAACTACGCCTCAAATTATGGACACAGGGCGGCATGTTGCAGGAAGAGCTCATTGCAGGCCCTGTTAGTATTTGCTCTGTTTATAGGCGATGGATTCCCAATTACAATTAGGTGGGCCATTTGCTTGGTTCATTAATTATTACGATAAAAAAAAGGTAGACTCAGCTACATAGTGGTCCAATGTCGAGAGAGACGCTGAAAGCCCCTAACATCTTTTCTGTAAATACCCGGTACAGCAAGACCTGGCACATACGTACCGTAATGAGGAACGACCCCATATAAAATGGGAAAAGGGCAAGAAAAAGAAGAATAAAAACATGCACATGTAGCTTTTTATTTATTTTCCCTTCATTAAAACATACTTTGCAATTACAAGAAATTATACAATTGTTTACATTATAAGACAAGGTAGAGCCATCTTCATCTCTGTTGCTGAATATACGCTTTTTTTTTTATATAATATATATATTCGTTTTTCTATTTCTATGTCCACGCTTCAAAGTCATGTGCCGCTTGGATCCAGCAGCCCTCTGCGACTAGCTCAATGTCTTCCACCTAGTACGCAGTCTAACAACGCTGAGTTTCCTAGTGCACTACTCCACCACACTAGGATTCTCCAATTTATTTGCTCCATAAATTGCCATTTAGCTACGCAATTCGTAATTCTATGTCAGTAGCTTTGGCTTAACGGATTTCATTCTTGATTCACTAATAGTCAGCGAATAGATAAAAAACATAAAATATAAAGAAAGGGATCGTATAAATGAAATAGTTTAAGACTATTTGTCCACCGAGTGAAGTAGGAGGAAATTGGAAGCGAAGCTGGAATTTCGCAAGGGCCACGACTTAACAAGTTATGTGAGCACGCACGAGACATTAGTTCTGTGCGCGGTTAAAAGTAATTTCGCATTTATCGAATAAAGAAGCCTAATAGAAGGTTAATAGATACGAAGCACGATAAACCAAAATATGGTTTGTAAGATTTTGATCTAATAAGACAAAATAATGTGGTCCTTATAAATACCAGATTGCAAGAAAATATTTTCTTATAATAATAAATTTAAAAACCAGTTAACGTGTGGTGTTCTTTTTAAGTCCTACTGTTGGATAAAGACTTCTTTTAGTTAATTGATAGAAAGTCAGCTAAACATATCATATATTCTTACAAATTATTTTCATATAACAGAGTATTTAAAAGAAGGTATAGACGATTCGCTTAGTCAAGACTCTTATAGACAAATAAAAAGTGCTTAATAGGCGGTCAGTTGACGCACAGGGTATATTGTGTATTAAAGCGCTAGAATTATTTTATGATAAACAGGTCAGAAGTTGTAGGCCGCCGAAGTAGCTGGGGACTGGTACTAGTCATCATAAAACGAGTTGCTAGTGTATAGAGCTGGTTGGGGCGAGAAGTTGCTGGCGCCATTTAATGGATTGTGTTGGCTGTTGTGGACAATAGCTAAGTTGGGGTCAAACAGCAAACAAAGATAATAAACTTGCTTAACTTTAAGAGAACCTTGCTTAGCTTTGAGAGACGCATATAATTGAGTTTAATAATAACCTTAAGGCCAAAGTGCCCTCTAGCCCTTTTCAAACTATCTACTGCTTATAATTGAAACATAAAACACAGATACGAGATTGATTGCCTGTCAACAGGTCAGCTTTTTATGAGATAACAAGTTGAAATAGAGCAAGAACTGCAAAAGCAACTGTTAAGAAAAATAAAAATACAAGTTTGCTGAAAAACTGGCAGACTCATTAAGTGGTCAAACATTCCTGTACGAATCGCTCAAAAGGGGAAATTAAAAAAAGATAAAATTGCTACGCTACGTGTGATGGCATATAATATATAATAATATTGTTTATAATAGATTTCCTTAAATAAGTACATCACGTAAAATATTATATTTAAATGTATATGCTATTTGTATGTAGTGGTGAATTTTCATATGAATTTACCATACGCTTTAGCAGTTCTTCAGTAAGTTACATATATCCGCGGATGTGAAGTTTAAGTTGCGACCAACATGCCGAGCCAACGTAGAATAGCGATGAATTTATTTTTAAATCATTTTAATGTATTTAATTTCTGGAATTTGCTAATATCATTTTATTTTGTTAAAAGATGTGCATGTGTTTCTCATGCTAATAATTAGTGCGAAAACTTTTAAGTTTATCACATATTCCCTACATTTAGAAAATTAGCTCGATCTATCTTAGACGGCAACATCGTTTACTATCAGTTTTGCGGTCGAGCGCAGAGCTGTCATCAGTAAAAGAATGTACACAGTATTCGGATTCTCCGCAATCAGATAAAACAATTAATTTAAGTTTCATTTATTTTTATTTAGGTTCAGAAATAGCACTGATGACTAATATCCGCTCTATTACTTGTTGGTAGCACTCGACACTATTTTAAGATAAAGATTAAAAATAGCATCTGGTTACTTTTAGAACTTGCAGAGCGAGCTTTTAATACACATCGATTTTAGCTTTACGTTTCTTTACGTTTCTAGTAGAATTATAAGTGTTTAGCTTTATAAGTTTTTAATCTTTTGGAAAAAGGGGAATTGTACAATCCTTTAATCGGCTTTTAAAATGTTATATACTCGTATGTCTCAGTAATCGAATACTTACAGAAAATTCCAGTTGGTTTTGTTGATTTTCCATTTCATCCCTAACCGGCATCGCCAACCGTTGCCAACTTTAAGTAACAAACTTACTTCTAGAGATGTTACTTGCCATATCTAATCTAAAGTGACGGTAAATTCTCTGTTCAAAACAGTTTAAGTTTTCACCGCACTGACCGCTTTCGAAGTAAATACTTCTAAAATGTTGTTTGATTTAACATATACTTAAAACATGAATAATTGATAGACTTATTTTCATACCAAGTTATTTACGCGCTTCGAAATCGATACATCTCATTAGTTTTTTACCATTTATATTTATAGGGTAAACACAGTAGGTAATTATTTTGTAATACTTAGACAGATCGTTATTGATATGAAACATGATACGAAAGTGACATAATGAGTTTTACGATTAGTGTTAACCGGAATTATTAAAAACTTGCTACGCAAATCAATTTACAGAGCGCAAATGCAACCTTTATCTGAAAGCTTATCGATAGATACGACTATATCATCCTATCGCGTTATCGTATAACAATATTTACTCTAATTGTTGACAGCAGAAGCGTTAGTAAAATATAGCGTTTGCATTCACCATATAAGCTTAACTTCTGAAAAGTCTCGTTTTATCAATGTTAATAAAGCTTAATTAGAAAGTACTTGTAGAAGAAAATCTTCTAAGCTTAATTTTGATAAGGTAAGTATTGAATGATAATGTAATTGCCAGCTGGATTTAATAATATGAAGTAAGATTTGATTACTCTTGAAGTAAATCGCATCGTAATCAGATTGGATTACGATGGTATGTGAAAAGCATCTAAGCTTGGATTAAGTTCTATTTCTTTAGTTTAGTTTAGTTGAACCGACATCCGATAGAAGAGGGCTATGTATTTTTTATTATTTTTAAATCAACTTAAAAAGAAGGTGGTTATTTGACACGTATTTACGTCTTATATTGCACAATAAAATTTGCCAAATTGTATACGTTGTTTTGTTATACTTTTCTTTTTTTATATACTTTTTGTGGTGTGCAATAAAAGTATATTCATTCATTCATTAAACATTAGAACTGCAATTTATTCACTAGAGTTTTAACAGTTAGGTCAAGTTGACAGGCAATGCTCGATATGTTTGTTATAAATACACACAAAAAACGCCTTTAAATAGTTTTTATAACTTTAATTATAAATGTAAAAGTGTGTTTGTTTGTTTGTCCTTCGTTAACGCCCTAACTGAGCAACCAATCGTAGACGTGGCGTATCATTGGTTACTTTTTACACACAAACAAAGGAAAACAAACAGTTTAAACCGTATTTGTAAAAACCGTAATGAACGCAGGCAACAGCTATTATAATTATTACAAATACAGTACACAAACCCAACCAAAATTAAACCAAAAGTTGGCACGAGAGAAGTCAGGGGTCTAGAAATTTCTTATAGGTTGGTGCCAGCAAATCCATCGAATATAAAACTTAATCAAAAATCTTTTTATTGCTTTATTTAAATTCCTCAATCCGTTGAATGCTATATTGTTATCATCATGCTCAGACTAGCAATGCCTCCCAATTGGGCACGGGCCTACTCTCTCTCATTGTGAGAGGGAGGCTTATAGCATAGGCCCCCCATTCTACTCCCGATTGGTGGGCTATTTAGTAAACAATATACCTATAGATCATCAGTAGGTACTAAAATAATTTAATTATTGACCAAAAACTTAAGAAACGTACCCACTGCGTTAAATAATAAGCTAATTTGTATTCTTCAAAATGTAGTTATATAAATTGGTAATCAATAAATTTAGCATATCACTCTTCTGTTTCATTCGCTTTGATGTGATTTTTACGAGACGATTTAATACATAGGTTTATTTCATTAACGACTGGATATTGTATCAAATTACCGAGGAAATAATATAATCTAACATGAACCGACTACACGCAATATCGCAGTTAACTATAATAATAAAGTAGAAAGAAGCTGTACATCACTATAAAATGCTAATTACAACGCGATTTACTCTCACATTATATTGTATTGCTTTAATATCCAACTTTAAAGTGGGTAGTAAGTAGGTGATTAATAAATAACTGCAATTATTGCAAGCGATTTCACGTATATACATACTATGTTGAGCAGGAATTGATTAGGTTTCTGGGTTAAGAGCTTGCGATAAAATAATGTGATAAAATATAAAATAAGTTGATTGATTTGCGAAATTTAGCGTCTGATTTTTTGCCTGTAACTGAATAGAAGCTTTCACGTTTCGATAATAGGTACGGAATTCGGTTTATAAAATGACCTAAAATGTTTTAATAAGTAGATTCGCACGCAGTGTTACTCGCGAAAAAATAACTGAAATCCGCGCATTTATCTGAAAGTTGCTGTGTGAAACGAGATTAAACAATTTTTAGAATTTATAGTTAGGTAAAACCATTCTTTTTTTTCTTTTGCGATAAAACATATTCAGTTATAAAATATACTCTAAGTTTAATTAAAATCGTTTAGTGATTTAAGCATGAAAGGAAACTAAAAACGTAGTACTTAACACCAATACCAAAGTTACATTTTTTGCACGAAAAAATCATAAAGGTACGTATTTTTTCTGCTTAAGTCCACCTATATCACTTTCTAGCTGTATGCAAGAAGTTACCACTAATTTTACATTGTTACACAAAACGCAGTTCTCAAACCTAACGAAAGGTTTCAAACCTTTAGGACCTTACTAATAAATTGAAAATGTTGCATAACGTGTAACATAACTTCTCAAATGTCAGGGAGTGATAAATAACTGCATCTATTCCATAGCTAGGCCACATTTCTTAGTTTATTAATTTATATCCTTAGTATACTTACAGCTAGCCAAAACGTATACTAAGTCAGTATACGTTTTGGCTGGCTGTACGTATCCTAAGGACGTATAGTTAAGTTCCAAATGTCTCAAAACTCCCTTCATGGAAATTCATTTTCGTTTAACTGCGTCCAATTGCTCTATTGCAGCAAGATCGAAGATTAAACCAACAGACCCTACAAGTGCACTTTCGCATATAAAAAACTAGCTGTCTCGGCGATCTTCGTATCGCGGATAATTTTTTTTTTTATGAATTTTATATTTACTACTTATTAGTTATTATCCTATTCCGGTCTAGAGGAATCCAAAAAATCAAATATCATATAAATTGATCCAGCCGTTCTTGAGTTATAAATGGTGTAACTAACACCACTTTCTTTTATGTATATAGATTAGTGAGGATTGGGTATCATAAGAATTAAGTAGTCAATCAAAGTAATAAAGCGCGATAATGACGTGCTTAACCTTTAAAGTAACGCTAAATTCCCGTCCTACTTCGGCGTCTCGGCGGTGCATCTCTCTTTATCGGGGTCCGAAGTCTTGTAGCTATTATGTTTAATAATTTTCCCAAGGTGCAGCCTCAGTATCTTCTATGATACAAATCGGCGATAAGGCGATGGGGGTACGCAATAAATCATAATGTTCGCGAGCGACAACACTAAGTACGTGTCGCACATGTTCGCGGTCACATGCTGCGTGCGGACAGCGGCCGAGCGCACATTACAAAGATAACATTCAAATGCCCGATCGCGCCGGTCATCAGACTGACGTTGCTCCACAGTACAAATCCGGAAACATTCTCCCACCGTCCAACTTCGATCACGCAAGCGCAAACTGAAATTCAAAGCGAACTCTATTTTAACCTATGATCCTAATGTACCTAAATAAGATAGTATTTACCTGATGAAATGACGCATTTGAAATTTATCACCAGTTTTGGTGTATACAAGCTAATGTTGTCATCATATCAACACATTACCGGCCCACTACAGGACAAGGGTCTCCCACAATGAGAAAGGATTAAGCTGTTGTCCAGAACGCCAGTCTTGCCAGGATTGGTGGGCTTCGTACACCTTCGAAAACATTATGGATAACTCTCGGGCATGCAGGTTTCCTCCCGACATTTTCCTTCACAGTTGTAAGCAAGTGATATTTTAATGCGCACATAACTTAGAAAATTATAGGTTTGCAACTGATTTTAAATTTATAAAATTGTTATTTCCTGTTTCAAAGTGTATATGGTTCTTTGAAAAGTAGATCGGAACTACTATGTTTCCTACTGGCGCTATAAAGACTGATATAAATGCACATACTAATTTCGGCAGTTAGAGGTAGCGATTGCCAGAGAGTCGCAGGTTTAAATCCTGTCAGTAGCGAAAATTTTTATACGCATTTTAAATTTATAAAATTAACTCTATGGCACTCATTCCCTTTGGCGTGGTTTCGAAAATCCTGTTTTAGTGCAGCCTTTCAAATATGTACTTATTAAAGAACTAATCTGTTCAAATTTTGTAATGTTTAATAAATAAAGGTATAGATATAATGTACAGTATAAGTTACTGGGATTTACTTATGAGCTAACACTGGAATTTATATTTATTTGTATTTGCACGTGTTTTGCAAAATTAAACCACAAAAGCTAGGTCTTACAGTTTACCTAGATCGTTAACGGTTGAGATCTTAGAGTAGAGGGATTTAAGATCCTAGTTCGCGTTCGAGGAGTAACCACTACTAGGTACCTATATTTTAGGTAGTAAATATTACCACTTAATTTATCCAAAATATCTATAGTTTCAGCACGGATAACAGTTCACTGAACCTGTGTTAATTAAAAGAAAATAAAGTAAGATAAATACTAATCCTATCTTGAACTTTGGACGTCTAGCGATTTTATGCTCGTGGTTAAATGCTTATGAAATGCGAAACAATAGCTAAGCGAAACAGCGAGCAATCTTTATTGTTCATCTCACTCTAATTCGAAATTGTTCCATTCAAATTGATTCACATCAAAGGAGATAAAATTAAAATTTACGACGAAACGGTACATGAGCAGGTATCGAAGGGAACGCAGTTATATTTGCTCAATACTGAAATGGAGTTAGTTGAATAAATGAAATGACGAAGCAATTCTCAACGCTCGATCTAACACGCGAGGATTACTAAGCAAAATATATACGGTGTAGAAATTATTCGGCCTTTTACCTTAATAAGAGACAATTATTTAAGATTGCGTGGAGTAGTTTCTTGAGCATTGTAATTATTTATTAGGGTCTCTGTCAAGAGTTATCTTTATTAGCCGTCATATCGACCCATTACCGGCCCACTACGAATCCCTGAACGCGCCTCGAACTTTTCAAGTTGTGTGCATTTTAAGCAATTAAAATATCTCTTGCTTCAACGGTGAAGGAAAACATCTGTACGAAACCTGCATGCCTGAGGGTTCTCCATGATGCTCTTAAAGGTTTGTGGAGTCCACCAATCCGCAATGGGCCAGCGTGGTGGACTACTGCATTAACCCTTTCTCATTGCCTTATAGTACGCTCGTGCTCTTGTTTTGACAATAGCACTTGTTGGTGATAATAACCGATACCGACGGTATACCGTACTTTACATAGTAGACGTAGAACGCTACGTTCTTAACTGCAGATTGATAGCGAGAAATTAGCAAAAGAAGACAAAAAATAAACAATATCAATTTGAACTAGGAATCAAACCTAGCAGCTGGTGATCCTCAGGTACTTACTATTAAACCGAAGAGGCAGTAATGTCAAAGTGTTTTTTTTTATTTTTTATTCTACTACAAGTTAGCCCTTCAATCTCATCTGGTAAGTGATGATGCAGTCTAAGATGGAAGCGGGCTAACCGGTTAGGGAGTAGTCATACTCTTAATCGGTTTCTACGCGACATCGCACCGAAACACTAAATCGCTTAGCGGGACGTCTTTGTCGGTAGGTAGGGTGGTAAGTAGCCACGGCCAAAGCCAGACCAGAGAAAATTAAGAAATTATAAATTCCTAAATTGCCCCTGCCGGTAATCGAATCCGGGACCTCCTACTTAAATTCACAGCGCTCACCGTTGCAAAATCGTCAAAATATTTGGTCAAAAAGGTCCTCTTTTAATGCGTACATACAGTGAAATGGTGGTTAAAACTACATTAGTAAACTTAAAACTAAAGCTGCAAGGGTTTCAAACAGGACTTAGTCTAAGAAAAAGCCCACAACAAAATTAGCCGGGTGAATGTATGTTTTCTATATGTATAAAAGAGAAAGTGTGTGGGTATGTTCCGAAACGGCTGGACCGATTTCAATGAAACTTTCAGGGAATCTCGGGATTGATCTGGCGAGTAATCCTGTAAAGTTTGGTGACGATCGGAGCACTCCTATTTTTGAACTGTCAAACTGTCATTTGACAGTTTTTATTTACTATGATGATATTCTATTGTTGGGTGTACATGGGTGTAGATAATGATCTTCACCCGTTCGAGAAGAGAATGGAAGAGAATGAATACGGAGAGAAATAAATGATTTAATATATTATGAGACTTACATTAAAAATTTAATGATGTAAATTTATTGTTTAAATAAAATAAAGCAAAATCTAGCCCGGCGAAGCGGGCTGGGTACGCTAGTACATTATATATGTGGAAGTTGACAAAGATGGTTTGGTGTCAAATGTTGTTTACTCAATTACGCAAATATGGCTGAACGAATTTCAATAACATTTTGTACAATATAATATACTAAGTGTGGCCAGGATTAGCATCTGTATCAGGTCGGTTTGAAAATATACCTCCATGCGGACGAAATCACGCGCGATAATTAGTCCTGATACATATAATGTGCAATTCTTCACGGTAAAATCGACTAGGTACTGTGACCGTGAAGTAGCCAAACCGACAAACACACTTTCGCATTTCAATATGAATGTGGATTTTTAAGAAAATAAAAACCACCTTTCTCGGTAAGTACAATGGAATATTGAAGTCATCAAAAAATTCTTTGTGCTATCTTATGCGGAATACTTTGCTGATTTCAATTAGGACTTTCTCTTCGCAAAATCTTATTAAACGATCTAAAAATCGTAGATAGATAGATTCTTCACAGACATCACAAACATTAAATCGCCGGTAGATACTACCACCAAATACACGTTTTCAAAATATAACAGTTTTTTGTAGTAAAAAAAGGTTTTAAAGTACGGTAGTCTGTCTTTCATTTCTCGGGTGATTATTTGTAGACTAAAATGTTATGAAAACTGTCCATATGTAACACAAACATAACTAATAATTTCCCAATAATAACTTATTCTAGTATGTAATTTTTTCCCATACAAACTTTCATCCCCTAGCGTTCATCGGCCGCACGCGTCATTTTCTTTTCCGCTTATCGTTCTGTGGCTTTTATTTTTATTTGCTCGGCTCCTAAAGATCGTACCGCGATGTCTCATAGCCTGTGACATTCCTTTTGAATTGGGCTACCATAAATCCCAAGATGCTTTTTAAAAACCAACTGGTAGTTCGGTAGGTAGAGTTCATAAAAATATATATTATAAGTAGGTTATCAGTATGAACCCATTACCGGAAGGGCTTTGAAGGGCTTAGGCCGTAGTGGATACGCTGGCCAATTGCGGATTGGTAGACTTCACACACTTTTGAGAACATTATGGAGAGCTCCCATTTACTCCCGATGTTTTTCTTTACCGTTAAAGTTAGTGATATTTTCATTGCTTCATCATCATCACTTCAACCGATTGAAGTCCACTGTTGGACATAGGTCTTTTGTAGAGAGTTCCAAAATCCACGGTCCTGGGCCGCTTGTTTCCAGCGGCTTCCAGCGCGTCGCTTGATGTCGTCTGTCCACCTCGTTGGGGGCTGACCAACCGAGTTCTCCGAGCTATGTGCCCCGCCTATTTCCACTTCAGCTTTGCAACTCGCTGAGATATGTTTGTAACTCTGGTTCTTCGGATCTCCTCATTTCTGATTTGATATCGTAGAGATACTCCCAACATTGCTCTTTCCATCGCCCGCTGAGTGATTCTGAGCCTTCTTATGAGGCCCATAGTAAGCGACCACGTTTCGGATCCGTAAGTCATTGCTTATAACTCCGAAAAGTTAGAGGTACGTGCCGTGGTTCTTACTCGATATACTCGAAAGGGAGGCTGAAGTTACAACCGCTTTCGTTACAAATCAGTTTCCTTATTATACCTACTAACACATGCAGTAGAACAAATAAACAAAAGAGACTTGTCTTGTGGACAATAAGTGGGAGGAAAAAAGGAAAAGATTTTTATTACACGGCCTCACACAATACGATTTTTTGTCGGCTCGCTTCAATCGATTCGATGCGAAGGCGAGAGATTTGCAATTTTTCAAGCGATTCAACGCAGGTACTTGCTTGGCTTGGGTATACATAAGTGTCAATAATCACAGTAACGCTGCCTTTGCACACTATTACACAGGAGGTTTTCACTCATCCTCCGCTACGCATTTAGCATAACTCCTTTGGCAGGGGCAGCCTGATATTAAAATACAAACTGTTTTTGTTTCTCATCATTAACGTGTTATTTTTTTTTACTAACATTTAAATGCGAGTCGCGTGTGTGTTTCCACTTATTGTTGTTACCTATAGGTATATAATACACTTTTGCAAAGTACCCTATAACCTAGCAAATCTACAAAAAAACTAACTTCATAAAATCCAATTACCTTTTACTTATTACAATATTATAGAGACACTCTTTATGAATCATTCAAATATGATATCTAAGTAATTATTTTCAAATTGGCAAAATATGAAGTTTTGTATACGAGGTATATAAGTCTCATATAATGCGCCGGAGCTTCCCCATCGTATTAAGAACTTTAACATGAACGTTTACCAAAAGTAATTAATTTACCGTGCCAATAAATCAGCGGTGCGGTTGCTTAACACCAACTAAACATAGCCACTGGTTGGTAGGTATGTGTGTGGGAAAGAGAAATTTGCACCGGTGAGACAGCGCCGATGCAATGTTGACCTCACGATTTCAATTGTCCATGCGAATGTTACAGGGGAACTAAACGATGTCACGAGCGAGACAATTCTAGTTTTAAATTCAAGGTCAGATATGTGGCCGCTGAAACGTTATTACATGTCAAGGAGGCAAGCGGCGGTACGGGAAACGTTGTGAAGCTCTGCACATCAAAGCAAATTGCCTTTTTTGCGCCGACAAACCTATTCTTTTTATAATGTTTATGATTCGGCGAACTAGAGAAGCTATTTTTGAAGTAAAACTTCATCATGCACGCTTAACTTGGGAATTAGGCTGGTGACAAGAGCGTTACGAAAAGTGTGATCGGGCGCCGAACGGAAGTGGAAAGAGAATATTTTTGTCTTTATATACTTATGTATATAAGTGTGTATACAAATATATAAAGAAGTTTTACTTCGTGTGCAATCCTTTTTTTTTCTATCCGTGAAATTTAAATTTTCTCTTTTCTCAAACTCGATGGCAAGAGCAACAATAAATAAACCTTACATTAAATACGGATGCAATTTTAACGTCAACGACATTCAACATGGCTTTACATATCTTTTCATTAGAAAAACTGACGTGTGATTAGATATTGCAGTTATGAATAAGCTTAGTTTTATTAGTAATCTATATTACAAAAAGTTAAGCTCGCGGGGATCGCATTTCGTTCCTTAGTGCCTGAGATAAAGAAACAAGTCCCTGTCATCCGCTCTAAATAAGTAGTCACTTTATCAATGCTGCTTAGAACTGGGGAGTTTATTAAGAGTTTAAATTGTTCTTGATTGTATCTAGATTACAGTCAATAGTTTATCTAGACGAATCTCGTTCTGCGTTTCTTTATGTTATTTATTGTACTAAATTACACTAAACTGCCACTGTTGTCTAGTAGTTAGCATACCGATTATCGAACAAGAGGTGCTGAGTTTTATTCCGTGTTGCGCTAAAGATCCGTGTTCCGTTTCAGTGTTTGCCACTTTTTTCAGTTTATTTTTTTATGCCGGTTTCACTAAACCTAAATCGAATGCCTAATGATTTTACCAACTCTTAGCTGATAACTATTGGAGCGTGGTCGATGCATCCCTAGAAATCTCCTTAAATTAGGCGTTACTTATTTAGACATGGCCTTGCTCGTCGTTAGTGAAAACGGGCCTAAATCTAAATCCCTAAAGTTGTACATTATGTAGGTAGAGAATGACGATTTATTAAACTAAATTAATGAGATACGTTTTAGGCTCTCCAAAGCCTTAAAAACTATAAAACAGAAAGTATCTCTGCAATGGCAGCTAACACCTAAGTATTTCGCTTCATCCACTTTCTCGCATCACAGTCTAGTCGAGTTTCGCAATTTCGTAAAAAAAACAGAAAGTTAAAATGACTCAAAACATTATAATAAAGGTTTGTATTGACAACAGCGAATCTTTTTAATCCTCGTGTAGTGTATAAAGTTCCATTGTTGGCTTCTCAAAAATAGTAGGTAATGAATTGATGTTCGGCAGCCATTGTCTACAGGAAATGCTTGTTGTAGATAAACATCTCGATAGTGTTATAAACAGTCAAAGTTCAGTGGACAAGCAGGGTATTGAGTGCTATTTAAAAACGGACGACTCTACTGATCCTACAGCAGCCCACAGGTCTGTCCTACAAACTCAAAACTATATATAATTTATTCGAGTTGGCCTTTTATAAGGAACGGGTAGAGCTATCATTGTAATATAGGCCTTTGAAAAGTAGATCGAAGCTACAATGTTTCCTACTAGATGGCGCTACAGTCGCGATAAGACTGAAATAAATGCATATGCAAATTTCCGCGTCGGCAGGAGAGCCATAGCTTAGTGGTCCGAGATTGCCAGAGATCGCAGTTTCAAATCAGGTTAATTTTATCATGTGTTTGTAGTGTTTATTTTAATTTAATTTGACATTTAATTAAGGTTGATCTTTTTAAAATCTTGAACCAAATTTGCACAGTATTAATTTAGTAGAATGTTATGCTCTCTAAACTAACTATATTTTTTACAAACATCTTGATATTGTACAAATGTTCTTGCAAATAAAAAAATAAAAAAAATCCCATCGGTTCTAAAAGTTTTTATAATCATTCTAAATTTTTAAAAAAGTAGTACAGCTTTTTGTGACAGAGTTCGTACGGTGAGTACTGCCCTATTCCTGCCGCCGAGCAATATTGTTGTATAACATGAGGCTTAACACCTATATATCAGGTGGACGGACAAAGTTCGGCACTTTGCGAAGTGTCGCTCTGTTTATAAGTGATAGTTTTGCACTTTGACGGCCGACTGGCGCAGTGAGCAGCGACCCTGCTCTCTGAGTCCAAGGCCGTGGGTTCGGTTCCCACAACTGGAAAATGTTTGTGAGATGAACATGAATGTTTTCAGTGTCTGGGTGTTTATCAGTATATTATAAGTATTTACGTGTATCATATTCATAAAGATATCCATCAGCTATCTTACCCATAACACAAGCTATGCTTACTTTGGGGCTAGATGGCGATGTGTGTATTGTCGTATATTTATTTATTTATTTATTTATATTTATATTTGCTTATCATGCTTGTTCCGTCAATAATTAGTTTAAAAAAAAGTTCTAAATTCAATTAACTATCTACAGATTATATGATTAGATTTATTGTTAATTAAAACTGGGCGTAAACAAACCGAGTCAGAGGTTTAAGGGCATACAAAAGGTTAACGCCTCGAAGCTGTGCTAACTGGCAATATATAGTGATAACTGGTAACCACTAATTTTAAACACTCTATTATTGATGTGTGATGTTGGTATTAAGTGCCAATAAATGTATTATTGATATAACAGCAATTATGTAGATTTGTCAAAAGAAACAGGTATTTATTTGTGATGTGATGCGTCATTTTTCCGAATTAAGCTAAACTGTCTCTTATTTATTATCAACAAGCTTTTGTCCGCGGTTTCGCTGGCGTTAATGTGTAGATTTTAACTGACTCAAAAAGAAGAAGAAGGTCACAATATAGTCGTATTTTCATATTTTTTTGTTTCATCTTTATCATTTGACAAATCTACATAATAGGTATTATATCAATAATACATTTATTGGTATTTGCAGATTAAAACTTTTAAAAAAAAAGTAGACTTCCCAAGTGTATTCTTCATTTCTCGGTGAAGATCATACAGATTTTTTTATGTTTTACTTGGCACCACTTTAAATATGTTGTAGAAACTATTTATTTCTTGCTACTTTAGTTATAACTGTACTAGACAAAAGGATAACCAGATTTTCGAAAAAATCTGGTCGTCCTTTTGTACCGGAATATCGGGAATAGGTTCAACAGAACTGCCGTACCCCTAACAGGTTAGCCCGCAGGGGACTACATCATATCTTACCACCTGGTGTGATTGTGATCAAGGGCTAACGGGTATAATGGGTGGAAAAAAAAGATTATAATAACAAAACAACAAAGTCAGTACTTACTGATGGTCTTTTAATACAGCTTCTAGTCTTCCCGAATGCGTGTTCCACACATAAGCAGCTCCATCAGCAGCGCCCACAGCCAGCAAACGACCAGCCGGACCGAACGCCGCCCTCGACCAATCGCAACCCACCTTAAACGACTCGTGGCTGTATGAAAAACTAGGTATTAGAAAAAGTGAAGGCGCCTCTCCACCAGAACTGGGATTTGTTTGAAATCAAGCAAAAATCAAAATTTGGGACACTGCTTCGTTTTCATCACTTAGTTTAAGCGCTCTACAAATGAACGTGGCATAACGTTGGAATAGATTACTATTCCAACGTTATGCCACATTATAATCATCATAATCATCATAATTTCAACTGATAAACGGCCACGGCTAGGTTGAAAGGTCTTTCTTAGGGAGTTTCAAAATACCCTGTATTTTAGACTAGCATGCGTGCTACGAGATACTTATCGGCCACGATATACTCGTATTTTACTATAGCTTTAGACTAGATAATCTTCTCGAATATAGCTCAACGGGTACAACGATAATATTTTTGGATTTGTCGATATTTCGACCCAGTTGCACGACGGGACTGCGTAGGTACGAGATATCAAGTTGGACGTCACGGGCAGAATCTGACTACCCTCTTTCGTGTTCTTTTTGTCTTTTTGTCGTTGAAATGTCGACAAATCCAAAAATATCATCATGGTATGTACCCGTTGAACTATACTTAAGAAATGTTGATTAACTACGAAAATCTTCGTTTAAAATCTTTAATAATCTTCTTGTGTTGCACCCTAGCCCTACCGGGCCGCTGTCTATCTGGGGGAGCCGGAGCCATTCCAGCATCTTGGGACTCCAACGTCCATCGGCTTTCCGTGCTATGTGCTATAGTTATACCACTCAGAATAGTTATGCCACTGCACAAACATTCCATTCTACAAAATTCTATTCTTATATAAAAAACACTTTTTGCCACACTACAATTGATAGCACCTTTCAAATGTCCGACCGTAAAAACACTGTACAACTAATTCAACGTTATGCCAAGTTTATTCGAAAAGCGTTAAGAGCTATCCTAAATTTGGATTTGCATTTTACACCAAAAACCTGACGAGTAATCTATTAACTTCATAATGCATGATCGTTTAAACGTAAAGTGTTGTATGATCTCTGGTAGACTGTAGAAACTATTTATTTAAGGACCCAGGACATCTAAAATCAACTTATATACATAGCGTCGCTCGTACTCGTTAAAGGGTGTTTCTTAAGCACGAAATTAATATAATTGTTTGCCTATGAATGTACTGTTTATTTAATAGGTTATTTTTAATTTGAATTTATTGATGTTCAATTATTCATCACGAACTCAAACTGTGAGCAATCTTCATTACATTCTATCATTAAGCATCCACTTTGAATAAAAAAATACTGCCATTTGCCATAAATGATCACATATAAATATTTATGCCACAACAATTGCAACTTTCATACACTTCATTATATTTTTTGGGTTAATTCTGTTAAATTTGAATACGACTTCCGGTTTCGAAAGTTGTGTTATAAATAAAAAAAAAAATCATATAGCGTTAACGTTAAAAAATCCTCCACAGCATCCTAACTGTAGAAAGTGAATCATTTAATGTATTTACAATTTAGTAATAATAAATAATTCATCGCATTCATCTTCAATCCTAGTTTTGCGTGACTAAAAACTTTTTTTACACAAAGACAGATTTATGGGTATAAATAATTGATGAGGTTTAGAAATACCACGGTTTTGTAAAGGAGGAGGTTTAAGCGGTAAGTTACAGCGTTAGCTAGCGGTGGAAACGACAGAAACGTTGTTTTTTCCCATAGTAATAATCGACGGTTGGTTGGTCGCCAACTGATGTTTATAAAAAACCGCCTTTAAACAAACCTATATTTCACATGTGCTGCAAGGAAAACGTCCCACAAATTGCAGCTCTGTGTCCATCAATCTGAGGCATAAATGTTTAGCCTCAAGTACCTGAAATGACACCGGTAACCACACCCTTCAGTCCGGAGCACAGCAATGCTGCTTGGCAGCAGAAACAATCATGACGGTTGTAGTTTTCTGGACGAGCTCTGCCATCAAACGCTCAACTACTACCTCTCACATGCAATGTACCGCAGCGAGGGGCCATTGGCGAGATAGGTATAAGCTTAAAGGAGGCGTCAGAGAATAAACGCATGATGGTCACCCTGGAAGAAGAACGGGTATCAGGGTTACTATAATAAGCGCACCTCATGTTACCTTTGTAGACGCACACACAGTGTTTCGAAAAGCGCGTCTTGTACGCAGGTATTCCGTAGGTTGCGTCGTTCTACTTGTGCGGTCTCAGGACGGGATGCGTTTATGCTTTTGCCCAGCGGCAAAAAAGTGCAAGTACGTAGGATTCCTCAGGCATATAAGGTTCTTACCTGAACGACCGCACTATTGTGTTCATCCGTAAGTCTATAAGCTGTATCGTGTCATCTCGGACGCACGCCAACAAATAATTGCTATCTGAAAATAAATTTAGAAACAATAAAATTTTAGAGCTCATACATCAAAAGCTAAAGAATAATGTCGAATATAAATTATACGGAAGGAAGGCAACGACCGCAATTTCAAATTGTATATAAAATTTTATTTCGCTAAGCTTTGATAAAAGTTTAACGCAGACTGCCGCATGAGTCCGAAGTTTCTTTGCTTCCTCAGAGGACACGTTACCGTGGTCAGCTCCGATTGTTTAAAATAATTTTTAAAACCTGTCAAATCATTATGGAGCAGTTATCTATCTATAGGGGTATCTAAGCTTTAAAATACTCTCTACTATAAAAAATACTTGTTTTTAGCAGCGGAATAGTCTAATGATTATTATTAATTTATTTATTACACGACAAGTTATCTTAATATTATTACGGTGTAATAATAAATTCTTACGAATTTTACCGTTCACCACCATGCCGTCGTCAATAGGTAGCCGTTAAGATAATTCATAAACAATAGTAACACCTATGAGTACCTACTCACTACATCAATCAAGATATTTCATATAAGAATTCCCTCAATATTAATAGGTACGTCGAGCGTCGGTTAAGGTTTAAAATTTGGCAGGAGGTAGATAATATTTTAAGTACTAACCCTTTTATTTCTGATCACTTTAAGCGCTAGGTCTAATCATCTAACTCAAAGAACGCCAGGAGCCATTGTAGCAAACATTTAAACCATTTCCTATGCAATTCACGCGGCAGTAGGCGATAAACTAAAATCCGTCAGTCAAAATAAGTTGGTAGGCAATTTATTTTACGAGTCAAGGCAACAGCGGTACTTTTAACTGCGTCAAGTAGTATGACACAATTTTAATGTTTCACGTGAAAACCTCAGGGTCATCTCAATTAAGACTAGTTACATCTGTCGGCAAGCAGGTTGAGAAAGCAACTTCAAAAGGGCCTGTAGGCTGCCGGTGTTTTACAGGAAAGCCGTGACCGTGAAATAACCATTAGAAATTTTATACGCTGTGGCGGCACATAAAAATAGCAAAGTATTCAAAGATACGAGTAAGAAAGCGGTTTTATTGCCATAACGCTTGAGCATCGTATTAACAATTATCTATACTGATATAAAAATTATAAACAAGTCTTTCCGTACATTGGACTTTTTTTGAGTAGCGATGAAATTATTTATGTCGTTCTTTGTCTACTATTTAGTCATCCTATTTCTACAAGATAAGACGTTATAAAGGGAGACAAGTGGCGTGCTCTTAGACCTATTATAGTTTATCTTCAGATAGTTTGTCTTCAGATAACGAAATTTATATATATACAATTACTATTCTACTAATTTTGGTGAAGAGTATTACATTTTTATTCGTGTGAAAAGGGGAATTTGCTGTTAACATAATATATGTACTCAGGCTGTGCTTTTGCAAATCGACGTTAAAGTTCTTCGCTAGATGGATAAGTAAGGTGAGTATTCGATCAATATAACTTTTTGTAGTATAAACGTAGTGACGACGTGTGAACGATTGTATAAAGGTACAATGTGTGGCGCCTACACTACTTTACCTACTTACTATTCAATAAGATTTATGACTTTATACTAAAAAGAGCGTACAATACAATGCCGTGTGAACGTAGCTTTATAAAATTATTAAATATTATCACTGCTTTGCTTTGATAGTTGGATAGATTTTAACTTCATGTAACAGCGAATCTAATGTCGTTGTTTGCGAAATATTAAAAACAGGTTGTTATTGGCTAAATTACACTCTCGGGGCTATCTGGAGAAAGTTGCAGTGGAGCTTTTTGTGACACAGCTCGTCTTGCTTATTTCTGACTCAAAGCAGCATGGTTGCAATGCTGTGTTCTGGTCTGAAGGGCGTGCTTGAGAATGTTATTACAATCACATGACGTTTAACACCTCCGCCTCAGCTTCATAGACACAGACAATTTGCAGGTTGGTCCATCTACAGTCTGTCACTACTCTTATACTCTGAGATGGCTTGAGGTACTTTTGTTACCATTTTTTTTTCCTTAGACAAAGTCAAAGAACCAATGTCTTTGACTTTGTTAATGTAATGAGATTTTTTGTTCTACTGTAGTATATTTATCTATTTATTTATTTCGAAATAAATGGGATCACTACCTATCTCCGAAACTGAAGGCTGTTATACAGAGCTAGAATGAAAAAATTGTGTCGTATTCCTCTAATATTTATTTATTATATTGAAAATCATACAGAACAAACTGAGGGGATAACTCAAGTTATTTTATATGAGCATAATGTAAATAGCTTTAGTTCGCTGTAGTAGGTATTATACAAAGCAAACAAAAATTAAGAATTGACCCGTTACCCAAATCAAAGCTATTTTGGGCCAGTAACCAATCCGCATTGCTCAGTCCGTCAATGCTGTCATAGAGAAATGTATTAGCGGTGTAACGAAAGACTTAAAAATATTTGCTGAATGTAATCAATACACAGCCCCATTATTGAAGGTTGGTTGACATACAGAGCTAGAACTAAAAAGATGTGATTTCACATCGAATTGCCGACAAAAAATATTAAATATAAGAATAAATCGGACTCGTAAATTGTCTTATGTAGACATTAAGGGCATATCTTTTGTTCGCTATGGTAAGTATTATGCAAAGATAAACAAAATTAAGAATTAACCCGTTATCCAAAGCAATGCTATTTTAGGCTTGTCACCGATCCGCATTGCTCAGTCCGTCTATGCTGTCATAGAGAAATGTATAAGCGGTGTAACGGGCGATTTAAAAAAATATTTACCATTAAGATGCAAGAGTGATTGCTAAATTATGCGAACAAAGTCATCCGTTTGAGGTGATTTATCTCGTGCATCATGATCCGACTAGCAGATATAAGAATAGTTTATTGCGTTCTAGGAATAGGACCCACAATAATTTATATATTTTTATTCATGACCAATTTGTAATTAAAACGTTTTAAAGTAACGATAGTCATCATTGCTGACTTGCGGTGTATGTACACAAAGAAAATACAGGTACAAATAATTATTATGTAGATGAAGATATCATTTAGATAATTTTACTACTGTATGATTAATGCGTGAACTAAGTTCACGTGTACCGCTTCCGATAAAAATTTACTTATAATATATTTCACAAGCTTGAATGTTTTTTTAAAGTTATTCTTCTTTTGGCGCGTTTGGGAAAAATGGTCAGAATACATTTTTAAGATGCGTGCGCACACCGTCACGATAAACCGACAACCTAAAGTCAGCTATAGTCAACAATTTTGTTTTTCAAAAAAAGGTTCGACACTGTACACTTTGAATTGTCAAAGCCTGCGGGCTCATTTTTATCTTGTTACGCCAAAGAAATATAACTTCTAATTCATTCATCATCAGTGACATCTGCATGTTATTTTCGTAACAGAGGTCTTGATTATACGTGGTTTGATATGATGGTTTCGAATATAACTTTACCAATGAAGAAATTTATTGCATCCAGGTAGGTTACTATACTAATGATATTTTTTGGGTTGCTTGGAAGCTTCTTGCCGGCTTTTCTCTGTGAAATCTGACTTCCCAATCGATGATATAGTCATAAGCAAACAGACACAAGTACTTGACTTTTCGAAAGTGCTTATATACCTACCTACATTTTTTAGACCCTTCAATTTAGTTTTGAGATTGTTTACCATTGCATTAACACAATCGGTGTCACCTATTAATTCATTATTTTTAGAGGCCTTTATAATTAAATACGATTGCATCAAGTCTCTCGTGACTTTTCTAGTGCGGAATTATTTCTTTTCACGTGGGAATAAACTCAATCTCTATGTTAAAGTGCACCACGAGTTACATCCGCCCCAATAACCACATATTTAGCTCATAGCGAAGGTTTTCTTTGTGTCAATCATACTTTTTTTGGAGTTAACTCCTTCAGAAACGATTTTCATATATAACGCGCCCGGTATGAGAAAAATGTGAGGAGTAAAATCTACTGATGAATGACCTCGTTACGTTTTCGCTTTGCAACGTTGCATGCCCGGCAACTGTGATGCGCAAACATGCAACGTCGCTTTCGTTTAATTAACTTATTTTTCCTATATAAGTTACCAAGGGAACCGAATATTATCTAGGTAAAGAAACAAACACATAAATATATGGGACAGAGTGAGATAGAAAACATTATACACTTTTTTTTCCTATTCTTGTTACCATGGAAACTAAATAATAAACATTACATTTTTCCTAATAGTTCTGACCACCACCTCAATCTCCCGTAGGCTACTTTTAAGAAATTACTTTTAAGTTCCGCCGTGTGTGAATAAATTGCACAGGATTTTTAATTTACCCTTTCATATGGTATTAATCTTTATTCAGCTAAAAAAACTCTTTTTGTGTATGTTTCGACAACTTAAATGTACTTAAGGAGTAAACTCCATTCGTGCGTCGGAGCTGACACACACTTTTTTATAGTAATATTTGACAGACCAATCAGAGTAACGCGTCGCAGGCCATGCAAGGAACACGTCCTGCAACAAGCCGACCTTTGTCTATCAACCTGAGGCGTAGCTGTTAAGCCTCATGTGCCCTTTATTACATCCGCAATCACGTCGTTCTGACCGGAACAGATCCTTACAATATTGCTGCTCGGTCACACAAAGCTATACTCTATTAAAAACGCACTGCTCGTCCGCGACCATGACATGTTGTTTTCAGCAATAAATGTCCAATAAACTGACGTAACTGGACCAAAGCGTGATGGGTAACTGTGAATGGTTTCCCTATTCATTCGTCGGCGGAGTGGACGGCGACGAAATCGACTTGATTTAATCAGTTGCACAGGCAGTGACGTCCGGGCACTTCGATTGATTGAAGGTATCAATCTCGGTGTTTCGTGCGACGTTCGGACCGTTACTGACAAAAAAGGGATTGATCGAGACACGCGTAACGGAAATGGGCATCGCATACCCGTCACGTCGTTGTGCTGACACGAATACCGATACTAATATACCATGCATTCAATTATCTGTGAATATTAGTTTGGGGCAGTGGAAATTAACAAGACTTTCAATTGCATATTTCCAAACATTTTTTCAATATCATCCTCAGTGTTTTGGTATACCACTATCTGACATCTGCCTCCTTTATGGTAGTAGAAGGAAATCCTTTTGCTCTAATGCGTGTGGGCCTTTAGGACTTTAATCACACGGTATTGATAATAATTGGGAACGAAAGCTTAACATTCTCTCTGAGGGTCTTGGGTATAACAACGCCAATTTCCTAATTATATGTTGGCTAAGGAGTTAATTGAAAATAACGTAACATTTTTTTAAACATCTCGGGAATCCGAGTACCTAGTGATCCGTAGGCATAAATGCTAACTAGTACTTTTACTTGATAGTGTCTTGGCTAGTTACAAACTTTGTAGGTACAAAGACCGAACCGATGAGGGATATGAGTTTAACACTTAGCCTCATAGACTGCATCATCACTTATAACCAGTTGAGATTACAGTTAAGTAATATTTTACCTTATAGTGGAACAAGAAAAATCAAAGCCACGAAGTAGTAGATAAGTTTTAAATATAGCAAGAGTCGATGTCATCGTGGTCGTGCGTACCTACGGCGCGGCGTGTTTAATTATCTCGCGGCGATCGATATCGTGATTATGATAATACGCACCTCTGCTGAGGTCGAGCGACGTGACCTTGCCCTGGAGCATGATATGGTTGGCCGACATCTCAGTGCGTATGTCCCAGAAGCGTATCCGCTTGTCGAAGTGCCCCGAGATGATGGTGGAGCCAGCGCCGTCGGACGTCACGAGGTCGTTGCAAGATGATCCTGCGAACTTAGTTTCTGTACCTGTGGACGGTCGGAAATATACACAAAAGAACAGTTGCGTGCACAGGATGTCGAGGGTAGGTAGATGATAGGAATTGGAACAAATCTTATCCCATAACCATCATAAAAAACTTTAAAGATTGTCATGCTTTAGAACGTAACTATCATCCTTATATATAGAATATATCTGTTTCTTACTGTTTGTTTTGGTTTTTTTATTAATCCCACAAAACTGTCTATTTGCACAGGATCTATTTAATGAAGCCCAAGACGGTAGCGAGCTAGCCTAGAGGTATATGAGTTATATTAAATCCATAATCTAACCCTAAATTAACCTTTGCCAGGATTCAATTTCATAAAATGGCAAGGAGATATTCCATGCCACTTATCGAAATCTATTGAGTGATTTAGTGATAGACAAATAAAAAGTGGCTTTGTAATATTAGTACGGAAAGTGTGGATTGGATTTCCGTATTTTATGTGTTTGCAAGTAGTAAATGGATTACCTAGATAATTTTAACAACATTAAGACAGTACAATTTTTTTATAAAAAGGTTTTATAAAAAAAAACATAACTTAATTTGCACTTCATACAAGCGTAAAATCCTATAACTGGTGGCTTGAATTATATAATATGTAACGTGCTTATTCTATACCTACCCTGATCGACACCCAGTGATCGTCGCTGCAAGAGAATTAGTAAAAGAAACTACGCACTAAGCACGCAATATAAACACATAATTAAGCCAAAGTAGCGGAAAGAGGGAACGTGAGAAAATGGCGTGTTGCAGTCTTAATAACTATACCTACCTAAGTTGACTTAGAATAATTTTCTTGTAAGTAATGTGCGGGACGCGATACACTGAATCTCGTTAAGATGGCCCCCGACAGATTGAGGAAGATTTAAATTAAGATAAATTAATCGAACAAATGGCTACTGACTATTAGTAGGTAATTAATTAACAGTCTAAGATACAATCTGTTAACGAAGCAACAAACGGATTAAGTGTTTTTGTACAGTATTCTAAATCTGATAATTGAAAGATTTTTATACGTCTGAGTGCATTTCTTCATCAATAAAATTTTATTGAGCACGGCTCTGTTTTTCAGAGGACTTTAAAAATTAAGGGAATTCATTCGATACATATGCATGTAATACTAATGGTAATTACATAACATTCAATAACTACTCAAATAAATATACAATAATTTATAGGTATCTATATATGTTTGTCAACGTATTTCTCGGAAACCATTAATCGGACTGTGACTATTTCTTTTTATTGGCTTACATTTACTTCAAGAGAGAAGATAGTGTACGTTTTACAAAAGGTTTCATTAAGCTTGCCCTGTTTATTGGGTCAAATTTTACTCCCTTCCTGTTGACCGATGAATCAGAATTTTTGTGAACACCTTTATTTTAATTTTATATTATTAGTAGAATATAATTAGAATTGTGGGGCGTAGCGTAACAGGAGTAAATACGTAAATATAATTTTTAATGATATGGGCGAAATGATGATGTTGATCGAAAAAAAAAATCACGCTCCCCACTATGCAATGATTTGCGCATGTGGCGGAGAATGGCTAGTCTTATTTCATTGGTTGCTGTTCTTATGTTGATGGTTATGTCATGATATGTTTTATGAAATAAATAAAAATATATAGTTTGATCAATGTCCGGGATTGATGAGGAGATGGTTTTATGACAAGTATCTAGGATCTTTCGAATCGTTACATTATGTATATCTTCATAAACAGAATAACCAAATCTTAGTTTCGCTGGAACACAAAGATTGGAGACTGCTCCGCAACTAGAAAGTGCACGATAAGAATGGTCTTGTATTGCGAGTAGTAGAATAAATAAATATACTGCGACAATATACTAATCGCCACCTAGCCAGTGAAAAAGCATTAATGGTCATCGCACAAATATTTTCCAGTTCTGGGAATTGAACCCAGCGCCTTGAACTCAGAAAGCAGGGTCGCTGCCACTGCGCCAATTGGCCGTCAAAGAATATCAGGCATGCAGGTGAGCATCGAATTTGTGTCTATAGTGTAAGGCCAGAGAACAGAGAAGGTGCAAAGAACACTTCCAAACTCTCTACATTATAAAGTCGATGTAACACACAAAGGAAATTAACATCTCTTCGGTTCGGCTTTACACGTATCTGGCCAAAAAAAGTGGAATGACACAATTTACGAATGAGCAAAATATAAGTGTCCAGCAGTCGTGTTTATTTTTTATTTTTATGCTTTACATTTTTGATGTAAGGTTTATAATAACTTACACATTCTACTCCTAAGATCCCAAATTTTAAGCGTCCTGTCATGGCTGCCAGTGATGACTTTAGTAGGCTCGCCGAGAAATTTCGCCGCCATCACTTTTCCGCTGTGTCCCGTTAGTGTATGCTGCGAATAGAAGAATAAATTTTAATTTCAAGAATATACAGGGTTAAAAAAAAAACAAACTAACAACTTTTGTTCTACTCTTAATAAATTTAAAATAATAGACCATGTTATTTCTGTATGGTGACATTACACTGTGAAACCAAATACATGTGATTCGACAACGTCACATAGTCAGATCAGTGGCCGCACGATAGAGTCGTGTATTGTCGATATAGTCGCTATTGCCGATTTCACATTACAGAGTAGTAATAAGTAGTGTATATTAAAAAAAAATATTTAAAATTTTTCAAACTAAATAGTTAAAAAAAAGCGGTGATGCGCTTGTGGTTAATACTCCTACTACTCAAGGGAGGCCCTTTCCGACCGAGTTAAATCCCTCGCACGAACCCCTAAATTTTCTGATTTAGGTACATTTAATAAATCTCAATATCACTTGCTTTAGTGGTGATGGAAAAAATCTTGAGTCATCCTGCATATCTGAGAGTTCTGTATAATGTTTTCTACAAATCTAAAGGACTAAGACCTTAACCCTCCTAATTCTGAGAAAACATCCAAATTCTGCAGATGTCTCTCGCCAGGATTTTCTTCACCTTCAAAGCAAGTACCAATTACATACTTAATTCGCCATCAACTCACTTCTATGTCATATTTTACATGTAATGTACCTACGCATCAAAAGTGCCATACATGTGCCTATTTGAATAAAGAAATATTTGACTTTGACTTAATTGCTTAACGCACATAGCTCCAAATAGATAGAGGTGCGTGCCGGATATACTAAGCTACCACCGCTTTGAACACAGAACAGTTGTAATATGGCTTAAAAATGATAATACACTGAAAAACAAACAATAACCATTTACACGAAGTGACCGAGTACAAGCGATGATTATTATCGTCTCATCTGTAGTTTCGTGATCCGCGACGCAACTAACCTCTTGTGCTATATTGTCTTCTCACGAAAGGACCCCAGGTTCGTTTGCATGGAAACTATGGATTAATTTATCGATGTCTCTGCGCTCTTGGCCTTGGGATACGGGACAGTAGTTTAACAAATACGATTTATCGTATATATTTATACGATTAAGAGCTGTTATGTTGGATTCAATCATTAGTTGAACTAACTGAGGAATAAATTTGACAGATTTTCGATATAATAATCTCAAAGTATGAACAGGAGGCTTACTACCATTGCTTTAAGCAGTCTTACGTTAATATTGTTGACGTTCTAGTTGCAGATTTATTAATACTAATTTCAGGAACGTCAAAGTGTGTCATATAGAACGATCATTTTAATATAATACTGTTTAGATGGTATAAGGCCCTGGCATAAAATAATTCAACATTAGATTCTATAACGACGGGGGTTGGATTCAATTGGTAATAGTTTCAGTACAATGAAACTATTACCCTATGGGTTGTAATATGATTCAAACGTCTCTAAGGAAACTTTTGTTTATTCTATTATTGCTATTTCATTTCGACGATTGCTGGCGTTCCTTTCACTCAACACAGCACGAGCAGCGTGGAAAATAGACCTATCGATGAAATGAAATCTTTACTTATATAGATAAATTAAGCTGGGTGTATTTGTATTGTTTATAGGTATTTGAACGCCGATTTGATGATGGAGTTACAAGAGACCATTAAGCCGAACTAACTAAGTAAAAAAAGCGCGGGAGAGAGATGTGACTATCACAACGCAAATCTTCAAAAACACCCTCTGTGGACGTTTTGCTCTAATATCGAAGGAAACTAAAGTCTTTACAACGAACAGATATAAATTCTCCGCAATTATTCGTTGTAGAAGTCAACACGTACGTAAAATACTTGTGTTTGCTAAAGAAATAGCTACTGAATGACACCCAACAGCGGTTTAAAGGCGATTTCGACGAAAACTAACGATAATTATTGTCTCCTTAACGGCTTCGTGATCAACAAAGAAACTCGTGTGCTATATCCACGTTTCACATAAGAATTGGCGCCAGACCATTTGCATATTAATAAACTGCCGATTAACGGGTCCGTTAGTGACGACGCAATATAACTTTATTTAATATAGATTCTATAGAACGTGCTTACATTGTAACCTGATGCAGTGGAGTTTCACTGATCTACTGGAAAGTATATGTAACTAGGATTCACGAGTATCTGGGTTCGATTCTATTAAAAACGGAGTTGGAAGTTCGGCGTAGTCCACATCCGCAATGGTAGATCAAATTAAGCTGTCAGTACTGGTTTTATTGAGTACTAGCTGTTGCCCGCGACTTCGTCTGCGTTTGATTTTGTTTTTGATGTGGTATTAAATTTAGTTTTAGATCCAAAAAAAATTAAAGTACTCAGTATCGCTAAGCCTGGAATGAGGGGTTTGCTGCTGTCCGCTAAGGAGTTATGTCCTCTATCTCCTCTGTTATAACGTCTATAGTACAAAAATAATTATTTAAATCGGTTATAATTTGTCGGAGTTGTGGTGTAAAATCGTCAAACACTCAACTCCTCTCCCAAAGGAACTGAGCTTAATGTCGGGATAAAAAGTATCCTATATTATACTATAGTATTTCCAAGAATATGTATAAAAAGTTTCATGAAGATCGGTTCAGTAGTTTTCGCGTGAAAGCGTAACAAACAAACTTACATTCACATTTATAATATTAGTAGGGATAGGGAAGTAGTGATTATCACAAGCATGTGATCATGTAATTGCGTGATTTGAAAACAACCTTTGTTTTCACAGGATTCATAAAAAAATACGTATCACTCAGGTCGATTCGTTTTACGTAGAACGTAAAAATAATCAAATGAAGAAACAAAAAAACATTCTTATTTATAATATAGATTATACAGGCATACTAAATATAAAAAGTTTAAAAAACCTTAATAGCTTATAACTGCTCGAGTAAAGGCATCAAGCGGGAGGGTTTGTCTATAATCGCCACGCTAGGCCTTCTGTTGTGATCGCAGTAGATGGTAGACTGCCCGTTCTCCATTATGTTCGGGGAGGAGAGGTGGATTGGTGAAAATTGAATTCTGACGTGCCACTACAAACGACGCATAAAAAAGATCATTGAACTCTTGCAGTATGCGTAGTCTTATTGCTTTTGCCATGATAAACCTTAAATAAAAACAAACATACCTTGGTATCTAGCTGGATATTACATAAGGCGAAAAAGTTTCGACTACTAGATATAAAGTTTAAAAACATAAGAGCGCTTATAGTTAATCTTGCAAGTAAAATAATTGAAACTTGTTAATCAGGAATACTTAATACATATATTATTTTTTAAATAGGATATTCAAGGTCTTTTTAATCGTTATTTATATTTTGATTACTCATTAACTTAAATTGCTTTAGTAGGGTATTATCGCTGGGTATTATATTTAATGAGGAATAGGCGTTTAATCTATGATGCTATTGATTTATGACACAATTATATAGTTACATTGTAGGTGTTCATATCGTAAAATACTCTACCTTCCGTTATTTTATAGTAAAATGTGATGCATTTGGCCATTGTACTAAAGAAGTAGGCCCAAATCAGGTCAATAGAATTTCTCCATAGGTAATAAAAACAACAGGTGCAATGAAACGCAACAAAGACGCTAATAACCAATTAAAAAGTAAAGAGCGACTAAACTGTCATCACAACTCGTGAGATAAGCGCCCGGATCTGTCTCTCGCTCTTAATTACCTACAAAACGCCTTATTATCACGCAGCTTTGTTAGTCCCCAGCCTTTTAAGTACTAAACAATAACATAAAGTTACGCTAGTAGGCGCAAAACTGCAAACATTGTTCTCGACCTGAATGCCATACACACGATGGCGTACCTAGATGCCTACATCCAAAATATATACACAAACATACAAAAATATAGTTCTACCAAATAGTTAATTTGAGTTACAAGGACATAAAAAGGGTTTATGACCGAGTTACAGACTCTGTTTTTCACTTCGATTGAGAGGAATTTTGTTGGAAGTCCAAGGTTCGTTTTTAAAATTTAATATTTAAATGAACGGTAAAAACAGTGCCTAGTTTGGTTAGAAAACTTTTTTTTAAGTTTTCGTTTTTATTACGATTGCAAATAAATAAAACATTGTAAATAAAATAAAGTATTTCGAATAAAGAAAAAAAAATCTCGTAACACAAAATAATACATACAATAGATTTAAATCAAAAACTACATGCCTATTAGTTTCGTGTTTTCTGAAAATTGCTCATATTCTCCTGAGCACAGACTTCATATTTGATCAACAATAATAGAACCCAGAACCAGAATGTCAATTATAACGATATAGTTTTAAGCACAAGTGCATAAAATTGAGTTTTAGTCCACCTAGACACAGCCAAAAGTACGAATTTAAGAGCATGAGAAGTGATAGTAATATAAATAACCCGTGTTCCTAAAGCATTTTCAATTCGTCCACTGCAAACACATTTGGTCTTCGTCAGAAAAGTATCCAAGATCATTCCTATGAACGCCTATAATATATACTTTTTTTTCGCACAAATAGAAACAGATTTTTTTTTAGTTAAGGTTTTGGCACCGTGCTAATAACTTATTATTTTGAATTTAAACCAACGCTTAAACATTTTGACAATTCGAAATAACAGTTAAATAATTTACACTAACTTTATAACATCGAGAATCGCAAAAAAAATTATCTTTAGGAATGTTAAAAAGTTATCGATTAAAATTTAATTCCGAAAAAAAATAACATGTCTTGTCATTAAGTTATTTACGGGCCTGGTTAGGCTGCCAATAATTCCACTTCACCTGTATGTAGGTGAAATATTCTTGTAATTTTACTCGTTAAAAACCAATTTAGTATTATCTTCGTATCCATAAATATAGGTTAACACAAAGGCTTATGAATAAATTAATATCAAATTTATGTAAATAACACCTGATGTAGTTACTTGGTGGTAAATACCGTAGCTGTTTCAGTCCGCGTGCAAAACTAAGCGAGAATACTGTCGCGTTTCCATGTTTCCGCGCGCGGATATCGAATGGCGATAGCTTGCCCAAATCCGTGCCTGCGAGTACACTTCGCGAGGAGGAATTAATTAAACGTAATCCGCAAGGCGCCATTACCGCACCGTCCACGTAGACCAACGAACGGGACCTTATCGTCTCTTTTAAAATTTATAGTATAACGGCTAATAATAGAACGGCTAAGAATAGGTACACTAACTTAGCTCCTTCATCGCGTCACGAATGCCGGGATGGTAAATTACACGACATGTTTCGGGTTATTGCTGACATCACATCAGTACACTAATTGAAGAGGCTAAGGCATATCTTTCCGACAAGTCTAGTCAACTCTAACGAGCTCATATACATCCTTCCGACCTAGCGCACATGCGAATGCATTGACCCTTCAGTTTATTAGAGGAATTAAACATTCGTATAAGGCTCTTCGTAGTTCATACGGAACAATAGGCAATTAAATAAAAAGCAAGAAACTATCGCGTTCACTATTGCATTTCATTTGTTTGCTTCTTAATTATCATTCACGACATGCATGCATGTTTGTTTAATAAAGATGTAGAGGATCGCAGCGTAGTCGGACCGTGTTCGAACCGGTAGCGAACATGGCCCGCGAGCAATCATCATATTATGATCAAAGAACACCAACGCTGAACCGACTATGGGCATGTTGCATGTACCAATCGGCGAAGCGGTTGGCTAACGTAGCAATAACAGGAGATAAAGAAAAAAAAATTCAGTATAAAATTTCCTATAGAGCGAGTAAGTAGCATTGTTTAACGGTAAAAAACGGTACTTATCATAGGCATATATAAATATATAACAATAGGGTTTTTTTTTTAATAACAATATCCCTGTTGAATGTTTGATTGAAAAACTCTGTATTTATTTCGTTCAATCATAATTTCTGCGACAAAACAGTTTTTTATGCACTTCTACAATCTTATGATCTAACACATTCGACATTATTTTGTTTTATTAAAACATAATAGCAGTGATGGCTAAGTCTTTAACCTAAGCTTTGGTTCACATAGATAGTAAATAAGTAATGCATTCCAAACAAAATTAAAGAACTTGGCTCGCACATTACCAAGCATTTTAAATTTAACTCTGCACAAAAAAGTAGTAGTAAGATCAAGTTCTATAGCTAAGAGTGAAACAAATAACCATAGAGTTTATTATAACGTAAGCTTTCTTTTAATTCAGGGCTTTTTATTGCAGAGCTAGGTATACTCTCGGGGTGTGCGTTGAATAAAAATGACCTTGCGGAGAGCGTAAAAAGGCTTAACGTCATGTTTTAACTCAACGCTCTTTTAATGCCCATGCTTTATTTATTTCTGGCGACCTATTTGTTTCATTGAAATGCTTTTTATAAGGATGCTTTTTTTCGTATTTTATTTCGATTAAAAATTTGTAATCGATTTTTCAAGCATCTCATTGAGCTGAAATATAGCATTCTTATAGTTTCACTGTAAGTTTAAAAAAGGAGTTTGTGTGATGGTGGTATTGAGAATTAGACGATCTCAGAAATAGTTAACGTGGATCCACCGAGTTTGGGATTAATTAGTAGTTTGTTCACAGTTGGTGATGAGAGTCTGAATCTCTTTCACTAAGGAATTTTTGCAACCAATTTAATTAAAACGGCTTTTAGCCACTTTCCCATGAAATAGCAGTAACAGGAGTGTTTCTTATGCATAAGAACCTTGATTTTTTTCTTGAATCAAAAGTAGCCCATTTCAATCTCCATAAACTATATTTCTAAGTGAGGAAAATCACGTCAATTATTTACTCCGTTCTTGCGTGAAAGGATGACAAACAAACAAACTAACTTTTGCATTTATAATATCAGTATAGCAATTATAAATGTAGCAATTTAATAATTGATATGGATTAGCTTTCCCCGGGGTGGGTATCAGGCATTCGCTACACTTATCTTTGTGCTATGAATTTGAATACCTGAGTGGCTGCTAGAATATATAAATAATGTACGTGCTCCCAGCGAAATAACTTATTCCTTATAAATCAGTTGATTTGAATTGCACTCTCTCATTAGCGATTCCAGCTGTGGCGCGTTGCGCAGAACTACACAACTTATTACTTTAGCTGGACAATTAAATGCATTCGCAAAATATCTTATACCATTGTATTGGAGTTATGCATAAATATGTTTGCGCTTAGTCTTAGGCAGAGCTTAATAAGTATTTTTTTTATATTCGGGTGTTCGAGTCAATGAATGGTGCAACGTGGATCCAAGTGAGTAATTGGAAGGGTTACCATATGAAGGATATGACTTTTACCGTTCCTCTGTGCCTCTTATATTAAAGTTATTCCGCCGGTTTAAATTATATATTTATGTAATTCCAGCTGTAGTGCGTTGGCCGGAACTTTAGCTGGACAATTAAATGCAAACGCAAAATATTTTAAACCATTTAATCCAATTAATTCATTAAATCCAAGTAAATAACTGGATGGGTTACATTGACTTGCAAATGTGAATTTTACCTTTCCTGCATGCCTCAAAGAGCAAGTTAAGCCAACGATTTAAAAGATACAGGTGTATAATTCTAGCTGTGGTGCGTTGCGCAGAACAACACTTCTTATTACTTTAGCTGAACAAATAAAAACATTCGCAGAATATCCTACACCATTGTATCGGAGTTATGCATAGATGTGTTTGCGCTGAGTCCTGGCTTAAGTAGAACTTAAAACGTATTTTTTATATTTGCTAAAGCCCACAAATCCGCATTTGAGCAACGTGGTTGGCCTATGCTTATGAGAAGGCAGTCCGCGCCCAGCAGTGGAACGTTAAAAGGCTGCGGATCATGATGAATTATTAAGTACAGTAGGTTATACAACATAGCTTATAAAAAAAGCTGGTGCCGATTAATCCGAAGGACAAACAAAACAAAAAGTGTTTGTCAAAATCGCTCTGTTGAAGATTATGTTCTTCACAATTACTACTGTTGGAAGCTAGTTACGCGAAAGTCACGTTATCACATAGTCCCCAGCTGTAGAACTGGTCACGTACCTTCATTCGGTACTCTGTACTTCCTCGTCGATCTTATCGCGGAGAGTAAACTACGTTAGATGACCATTAAATCATATGTGTCCGCTATATGGGACTGACGTGGTGATTTAATCACTTGCAGTGGAGATACAGCGAACTCTATACATGCATGCGATATTAGTACTGTACGTCGGCCATTAAACTATGCCCAACCGATGTACGGGTATATTTGCAATTACAGCTTTATGTGTGAAATTTGATGAGTTGTAAATAAGGAAAGGTATTTTCTTGTCAGTATAAATTATAATACTAAACGCTTAATTACCCGTTAGGGGTGGTAAGTCGCAGGTTGTGTTTGTTTAAAATAATTAAGTATATCTTCTTCTTATATTAATTAATGTACTCAGCGTATTAGTGACCCACTGCTGAGTGTGGGATTTAGAGGATTGATCCTCCATGCTTATCTCTAATGCTAATACGAATTGTGGAGCTTTAACTAAAATTATTATTCTGATATTTTCCCGTACGAAATTTCTTTCGCTATTGTACACAATACACCCTGACCCAACGCGTCGCAGCGCCCGCCTGCTATATTACAGCCCCTTACGCTAGTAGTGTGGCGTTAAGTAACCTTTATATAATAAGGAAGGTATGAAAGTTATCAAACTTTTAAAAGATTTTAATAACTGGACCGGTTTTTTCTGGGTTGGAAGAACACTGAAATTACAATTTATTTAAATCTTGAAACAGGTATACTTATATATACCTGTTTAAAGATTATATAAGAGGAATACTCTTAGTTGTCAAATTTTAATCGACATAACTTAAAAAATTAAAAAGTTCCACCCCATATTATAACTATTCCGAAAATTCTACCCCTTATTTTAAAAAGTTATATAGTCAAGTATTGGGCTATATATATATAAAAAAAATTGCAAGGCACATGGCTAAAATAATATACATCCAACCTCATGCGTTTCAAAGTGCTCTAACACCTATCACATAAAGTACTGAACGATTCTTTTTTTATTTTTTTATTAATAGTTCGAGTGCCTCACTTTCAAATAATTATACAAAATTTTTAAAGTCATCTATCGGGGTGAGTCAGCTTCTAAATAATAAGTGGAGATAATAATATATCAAATGCAATAGCTTTCTAACGATAATCGCAAATCAATTGCCGCTCCAGTTCAATGCTGTATTTGTTTCGTTTATTATCCGTCTGATAATAACGATTGTTTTCTAAATGTTTACATAGTTAATGGCTAACTCCGGGCGTTTTCCAGCGCGCTTATCCCAAAGCTATGATACTATAACGCAGTGAACTGGTGCAATAAAGCGAACGATAAGTATTAGCTATGGGATTATAACTAACAGGAAGTCAATGATCTTGACTAATGTATTTATGATATCGAATAATAATAATAATGAATAAAGATTAAATGGAATGATAGACACAAATTTGTTAGAAAATAATATTACGCTATTAACTTTAAGTAGGCACTGGTCATACAAGTTAGATGTCAAACATCCGTAGATAATTAATTATTCTAACTTATAAAGTGGAATACGCGAACTAATTATTTCTGATATGTATCTTGATTTTTATCAGATCACCGTTAGCGTATTGATAAAAAAAGTACAAATATTCCATACATTGAATAACTAACATAAAGCTTAATTTGCAATGATCCGCGAATAGATAAATCTGTACAGTGTAATCATATTCTTTTTTTGAAGTAAGTAAATAAATTACCTCGCAATCTTATTAAAGTAACTGAATCGCAGCCCGTTAATCCTTTTTATTGTGTTTTTCCATTAGCCATCTGTAGTTTTCGTCGTCTTGATAGCAAATCGAATAAAAATGTACAAGGTATTCTCAAAAATACCCAAATAAATATCGGCGTGCCAATTGTATTTAAAGACTGCCCTCGATTTTTGAAGGTCCTATAATTGGTAGATCTTGACTTATTGGTAGCAGCGCTTCGCATCTTCGTTTCTGATACCGCACCGCTAGGATCTGGAATGCCCTTCCAGCTTCCATTTTCCCCAGTGCCTACAATATGAGTACCTTCAAATCAAGAGTGAATAGGCATCTTCTAGGCAAGTGCGCTCTACATAAGGCTGCGTCATCGCTTACCACCAGGTATGATTGCAGTCAAGCGCTCTTCTATAAAAATAATAAATAAAAAAAATGTTGGTGACAATAGTACTAACAAGGAAATCTAAATCAGTTGATAACTTCAAAACTTCTGATATAGCAAAGATAAGAAAATACAACCAAATTAAAAACTAGTCGGGCAAAAATAAGCTCACTAAGCACGTTCCGCTCCGAAACCAGATATAGATCATCCTGAGATGTTGACTTTTGCTAAAAATTTAAACTAAAATTCGGGCTTTTTATTTTTTATTTAACAAATTTAACACAGTAGCTGAGTGTGTAATTTTAATGTAATACGTTGATTATCAAAGCTATCCGGTAAAACGTTACTACCAGGTTAGTACGAAGCACATAAAGATGAATATGAAAATATCAGTCTTTGTAGGAATTAAAGTTTTGATAACAACTTGTCATTTTATCAGTGTAGAAAAGGTTTTAAATACATAAATTAATTAATTCAGCGGTACTAGAACAATCTACTACTTCATATTTAGGTATTCTAGACGATTCAAATATAGGAACTCGATATTAAAATAGTCCAGAGTTTTTTTTTTTTTAATTCACAAGCATAACAAAATATTTCAACATTTTGCATAATGGCCTGGAAATTGGCCAATTAAGCAGGTTTTTAATTTGCATAATTTGACGAGGGATCTGCATGATCTTAGGCGATAAAGACAGACATTGAGGTGGCTGAGCAGCGTGTGAATACTCTCATTTTATTATTATATTTATATTATCTCGACATCAATTGAGAGGATAAACTATTCTTAGATAAAGTATTATAACAAAGGCAAGTAGTATAAATTTTCCCAAGTATCTTCTCGATATTTATTATTACAGTAGAGCTTTTTGTAATTATCTATAAGGCTGACTTGACGTTTCAAAAGTGCTTATAAACTAGGCCTAATTGAAATAATGGAACTTTGAATCTGAAATTTGAATATTATTCACAAAAAATCATCAATCAGTCATCTTAATTCCCCTAACACAAGATACTCTTATTTTGGGGCTAGAAGGCGATGTGTGTTGTGTCCTAGCATATTTATTTTTCAGGCGATGCGTCCACATGGTCCGTTAATTATCAATATAAAAAAGTTATCCATTACACTTATTGCATAAAATACAGTTGATATAAACTTAAATTATTAAGACTTATTTTTTCAGAAAAAAATTAGCATATAACTTCTACTAGCCGTCCCTTAGTAGAGATTATGCAAATCTTCAGAATTTAAAACTCCGTAATGTTTGCAAAAGTTAAATAAGATCGTTTTTTTTTTAAAATTTAAATACAACCGCGTGGATTTTCTGTTTTCGCGGGAAAAATAAATTTTTAACAAAGCTAGGTTGTTGAACAACTTTTGTTCCAAAACTTTGCAAATCATTTCAATTTTGAGAAATGATACAAGTTTAAAAATAAATAGTAATTTAGCTGTTTTTACTATTATCTATTCATCTCTGTTCTAAATTTCATTACAATCAGTTGAGCTGTTGACAGAGTAATAAACATCCACAACTTAGTGAACTTCCGAATTTATAAGATTAACGTGCTTTCAATGGATTTAAGCTGTCAGAATTTTAGTGTCATATATATTTGTATATGTTATTCATTTATAAAAAATGTTATCCCTACTAATATTATAAATGTGAATGTAAGTTTGTTTGTTACGCTTTCACGCAAATACTACTAAACCGATCATCATTAAACTTTGTTCACATATTTCTGAAGGTATTAGAATTAATATAGGATGCTTTTTATCTCGAAATTAAGCTCAGTTCTTTTGGGCTAGAAGGTGTTTGACGATTTTACACCATAACGCCGTCAAATGATAACCGATTTAAATAATTACTTTTGTACTTTAACGCTTATAATGTCTGTTTAATTTTGACCAAATTTCGTGTAGATCTAATGAATTTGATTGAAGATGGAGGACACAACTCCTCAGCGGACAGCAGCCAACCCGTCATTTTAGGCTTAGCTATCCTAAATTCATAAAGTGCGTAGAATTACACCTAAATCGAATTCCACATGTCTTTCGAAAAACAAAAATAAACGCAGACGAAGTCGCGGGCAGCAGCTAGTAAATATATAAAAATAGGCGACAAATTGCTTTACGACAAATAAAAGTTTCATGATTAATAAAACTCCGTTATTCCCATTTACGTTTGAAGAAAGTGTTTTATATTTATACCGCCCGATTATTCGAAAGATGCTTATCACTAAGAAAATTCCATATCCACGAGTTAACCTACAAAATAATCGTAATATAGAACCGTCTCGCGAGCTCTAGACTGGTGGTGTTTAATTAAACAACTTTACGACTTTATAATTATTTTCAATTTATTCACGTTATCTTTTTTAATCTCGTTAGCTCAGACATTTTACGAACAAGTAGATACTAAAATTGTTTGCATAGAGCGGCGGTCCGAGGCCTGTGGCAGAACATGCCTTCGATGTCGAGCTTTTGGTTATACTGGGGTCACTGGCGTTCAAGAAAGGTACAACTCTCATTCATTAGACAATATATTCCATTCATTCACTATTATAGTTTCAGCAGGAATAAGCAAAAGGATAAATTCAAAGCTCACTTTATAAGACTTTACAACTACTATGGCGAGTACATACTTATTTATGGAAGAAAGACGGGAGAAAGCAATTTATTTCTTGCTATCATTCACCCGAGACTTTGCCTAATGCATTACAAGCAATACATGCTTCAGTCTAAAATCTTTATCCTTAATAATATAATACATGCGAATGTGTTTGTATGTTTGCTTGTTTGTTTGTTTGTTTGTTTGTTTGTTCTTTTTTCACGCCCTAAGTAAGCAACCAATCAAGTTGATTTTTAGCATGGAGTTAGCTGAGGGGACTGAGAGTAGTACTCTAGAAGGCGGGCCTACTGTAATGCAGCTTTTTAGTCATATATAAAATATATGACTAAAAAGCTGTCACATATATGCCACAACCAAAACTCATTGCCTTGTTTTGAAGTTCGAAGAAGACAATGTGTGTGTGGCCCATATTATTAGGCAAGGTAATGGCGAGAAAATGAATTATTAACATTCAAATATGGATACAACGATCCACGGTTTTAATGCATTAACGGAGGAATTTCGAAAGATTTGTCGATAGCGTTGTTAGAAATGTTGGGTTACTTAGTAGATATGCACTTACTTTGATAAATTATTGTGTCAAGATATCTATGCCTACGCAAGAATAAAGAGCGCAACATATTTTTCATAGGAATGTTAGCCAAAACAATGCCACAAATACCGTGTTATAATAAATCAAAAAGATTTTATTAATTGGTTATACAATTTCTCATTTTATTTTATAGTGGCCGATGTCCATAGAAAGTCCCCGGCTTTCCAAGCCCTGAGGTCACTTGACGTCGCGTCGTTTAAATTTACTCTATTGGCATGTCAATTGCCTTTACTTTATTGTGCTGGCTGGTTAACCTCAATAATGGTTATTTGTTGATATTATTATATTTCTAAATAACAGGACCGCGGACAGTGTAAGGGTGGAAACATATTTATAACATGCACTCGATGCTATAAGCTTGATGCTTGAATCTCACTATTACGTGCAAACATCTAATTCGAGCTTTTACCTTTAGCAAGTAAGACTTGCACGCTTATAATCACACACACAAAGGGGCGTATTGATAATATATACTCGTTTGTAATTTGTACATTAGTCAGTTTAACATTTTTGTATTTATGTATATCTATCAACACTCTGGCACTATCCCGTTCTCTTGTTGTAAGTCCTATCTACAAAGGTTGCCTGTAATAGATTGCTTGCAGCAATAAGGCCGCCTTTGCATATGAACATTGTATACTGTATACTCTTTAGAGTGCAATAAAGTGTTTCTTCTTTTCTTCTTGTATTTGTAAATCATCATCATCATCAACAGCCTATTACAGTCCACTGCTGGACAAAAAGCCTCTTCCAACAGGAGGATTTGCCCATAATCACCAAGCTGGGCAGGCGGGTTGGTGATCGCAGTAGATGGTATTAGTAGTACAGAGGACGCTGGTGCCCGCTCTCCGTTATATTCCCTTAGTCGCCTCGTACGACACCCGCGGGAAGAAGAGGGGTGGTGACAACTGTATTCTGATCTGCCGTCACCACCCGGCTAAACTATTTACGGCTACGTATTTGTAAATAGAATGTGAATATTTAAAAATATGCATGACAAATTCTATGTTCCCTCACTTCAATAAAAGACTTCTTTAAAAAAAAAAACAAAGTTAAAGTAAGTAATTTTAGTAGTAGTTAGAGCTTTTTGTGACAGCTCGTCCAGGAATGTATCACCTTGGTGGCTTATTTCTACCACAAAGCAGCATTGATGCAATGCTGTGTTCCGGTCTTAAAGTCGTGGTCGCCGTTATAATTACAGGCACACGCAGTTTTACACCTACGCCTTAGGTTGATTGACACAAGGCGGCACGTTGCAGGACGTGTTCTTTGCATGCCCTGCAAAGTGTTGCTCAAAGCGTTTATAAACCATCGCTTTTTTTATAAGCTTAAACTAGCTGTCCCAGCGAACTTAGTACCGCGGATAGAAAAATCAAATATCATAAAAATTGGTGCACCCGTTCTTGAGTTATAAATGGTGTAACTAACACAACTTTATTTTATATATATAGAAGATAAGCGATGGTTTTCCACGTACCATCAGATTGGTCATCTTCTTGATCCGTCAATTATTACTATATTAAATACCAATGTTGCGTCTGTAATAAGTGTGCCTAGGTTATAGTTGTCATTTCAGCTATCTTCATACTGCCGACAATCGTAATTACAAATGCTGCGTTGTTAAACTCTGGCGAAAATGAACTGATTCTTCGTGAATGGAATGCAGATAGCGTCTGTCAGGGAGACGTTCATATCCGCATCTGTTAAAGGCTTCCCCTGGGAACATTTTTATGTATACAAATTATTTAGTTTGCATACATACCAGTAATAGTAGAACATCCAGGGTCTTGCGACCTTCGCTTAAGGCAGCTTATTATTTGTTATATATTCGTCGCTCTTTTTTAAGAATTATAAACCTTATTTTAGGGACGTCCAGAGATGGCATAATTCAATATTTTTACTGAATAAATACTTGTTGTACTAACGAAGTTAATTCTCTGACGAATTCATTATACATTAACATTAGAAACAATAGCCAATCCAAAAGATTTATGGCTTTAGTTTAAAATAAAGGAAACCGGTAACAATATCTTCATAGAAGTTCTAAGATGACAACTTTTATCAAAGATAAAGTATAACTGCAGTATGTTAACTGAAACATGTATTTCATAATATAAAGTTGATCAAATGTAAACTTAGTCCTGACTTAAATATAACTTTAAGCACGTTAAGTCTGAGCTTCTTAACATACACTAATTCCCAGTTCAAAGTTTTAAGGTTAAAACAATATTCAATGGTCTAAAAACACTAATGGCTGTAAAACACTTTCTGTATCGTCTACGTAGCGAGCTGTCTAAGCTAATGAAGATTCAATAGACAATGATGTAGAAAACAATGGGAAGTGGCGCTAAAAACTAACCTATCTGGCTTATTACGGTCATTCTCACATATAATTTGTTGATTAATCGCGTGATCGCCTCGCTTTAGATGTTCAATCATCTTTAATTTATGTTAGCAGGCTGAGCTCATTTTACTTTTTTATCAACCTTAGTTTAAGATTAATGCCATTTAAATATATGAAGTGTTAGTTAGTAATTTTCGTAATTTGTATAGCTAACGCAATCGACTAACGGACAGAGAAATATAAGACATACTAAACTGAATCGAAACGGTCAAAGACATCTTGCGTGTTAAAATAAAACTCAACACACTATTAAATAAAGAGAGGACTCTAGATTATTTCTAGATTCAGATTGATTAGGCCATATTTAATTATTTTATCAGTGCGGGGCCTCTGCTCAATTAAGAGTGAGGAATTTAGGGCTTGGACCCTCCAAGCGAGTCTTACGCGCTTAGTCTTCGTTTGTTTGTTAACTATGTTAGGTTTAACGACTGCACCGATTTTAATGAAAATGTGCACATAATATGTAGCTTGTATCCTCGAAACAGACTTTTTTGGTTCGAACCGGTGAAACCGAATTATCCTGTCTTAGTCGTTATTTTATCCCAAACATTTTTTCCACTACAACTCGGCGCTTGACTACAATCACACCTTAAGGTATGAAATGATGCAGTCTAAGATCGTAATGGGCTAATCCGTAAGTGACAATGGCATTTATATTAAACCAATATTGCATTTATCGGTAGGATGGTAATTAGCCGCGACCGAAGCCTCCAGAAAACTAGAATAATAAACAGATCCCAGAGTTGATTCATGATCATAGACCGCCAACTACTACAAACTAGCCAACAGGTTATATAAAAAAATTAACATAAAGCTTGATTTGCTATATTCCTCAATCAGCATGAGAATCTGTACGGTGTAATTTGTAATTTCTTCAAATTTATATTTCACACCAAACACATCTTCCGCTATGTACTGTCTACGCAAGTTTTGACTTTACAATGAACATTTGCTAAGACCTGAGCCAATGGTCATAGACATTGGCGGCCGATTGGCGCAGTCGGTAGTTACACTGCTTTCCGGATTCAAGACTGTGGGTTGGATTCCACAACAGAAAAATGTTTGGTGATGATTGTGCATGTTTTGTGTGTGTTGAGTGTTTATCTGAATATTATAAGCATTTATTTATATTATTCATAAATATTCATAAGTTATCTTAGTACTAACCCAAAACACAAGCTACGCTTACTTTGGAGCTAGATCGCGATGTGTGTATTGTGGAACATATTTATTTATGTCATGGAATTCCGCAAAGTAGCGCCTGCTTCTATCCAACAGGTTCAGTGGCCAAACCTAAGACAATTTAATTGTTAAAACGAGTACGCAGATGATATTGCTATCGCTAATTACGGCAACAAAAATGATTGCTCACTCCAGCAAGCAAGCTTCTGCTAATATTAATAAAACAATTAACCTAACATCTAACTATAAACATCTTTACAACATCCCATCCTGCGCTATAAGTTTTGTAGTACCTAATCAAGATATTAACTTTATTCTAACGTGGATGAAAACTATTTTCACAATAGCTGTTGCCCACGTTCTCCGTCCGCGCTTATTACGGTGTTTTCCCGTGGTAACCTTTTGTTTTCTTGGGATAAAGAGTAGCCTATTCTACTCTCCGTCTCTTTAACTAACTCTATGCTAAAATTAAGTTAATTGGTTGCTTAATTAGAGCGCGAAGGCAAGACAAACAAACATATTTACAACATCCCAACCTGAACTTTAAGTTCTAGTAGTAGTAGCGTACGTTACTCTCCGTCCTTTCAACTAACTCTATGCCTTAAATCAAGTTGATTGGTTTTTTAGTAGGGGCGTATTGAAGGACAAACAAACGAATAAACAAAGACAATTTCGCATTTATAACGACGGCGATTTAATGAATTCAGAATATTTTTTTTTGAAATTTCTCTGGTCTGGTCTGGTGAGAGGTTTAGCCAAAGAGTTGGTGGCACGTTTTAGGTTTTAGGGAGGTACCCTACCAATAAAAACGTGCCACCAAGTGATTTTACCTTTCGGTACAATGCCGCGTGGAAACCGATTAGGTTCAATATAACTGTTATTCCCTAATTGGCTAACGTGCTACTAACTATGAAAAATATATTTTAAAATAATATATGCAGATGCAGCAAGCCATAAGGTTTCTTTATAACATGTTATATCTTACGTTTAAAAATACATATAAAGTTTTATATGAAATATGATAACTTAAAAAGTAAAAGACACTGTCGCGATCACAATCTTTACCCTAATAAGGAATTCAAAGTATATCGTGTGAAAAGATTTTAAAGAGAACAAAATCATTGACACTGATTACATTAGTTAATGTTAAATAAAAATCATGATACCTAAAATAAGTGGAGCATACTAATAATTAAATTTTTATTTTTTATATTTCGAGACAGAACCAAAATTACGAAAGTAGCCTTATAGGTTTACTAAAACTAAATCTCAAATTTAATTTAATGTTATGTTAGATGTTTGCTTTATAAATATTATGATTTTTGGGGCTTTATTAAAAAAACACTACGTAACTATTCCGACGTTATGCTACGTTTGTTATTCTGGATTGGATCCCCGGTGGGTAGTCGTCATTTCAAAATTTTCTGTAGTCTGGTCAGGTGGGAGGCTTCGGCCGTGTCTAGTTGCCATCCTACCGGCAAAGACGTGCCGCTAAGCAATTTGGCATTCCGGTGCGATGACACGTAGAAACCAATTTGGTTTCCATACCCCGAACACATTAGCCCACTTGAATGCAACCTTACCACCAGATGAGATTGCAGTCAAAATTACTACATCGCAAAATTGTAACTTAGAAAACAACATAAATTAATACAAACTCTACTTTTCCTGCCATTATGGAGTTCTAATGCCCATATCCTACGTCCACTAAAACTAGCTCTATGGCACAATATTATTGCATTGTCACTCAAAGTGCGCCAAGGAACAATTGCGAGGAAATTGTTGGTGAAATTCTCAAGCGTCTAGAAATACACTTTAAAGATTTAGATTAAATATTTTCTATTTGCTTAAGAACGTTGGTGTTTACGTTTCGAAAGCTAACAATTTTTACCAGACGTATAGATAGGAGTCAATTGAATATTAAACTAAATAGATTATAAAATATCTACTGGCTTCGTTTAAGAAGCGGTGATAGCCCAGTGGTTAGGATATCGGCTTCACTTGCGGGAGGCTGAGTTCGAATCCCAGCAAGCACCTCTAAATTTCTAAGTTATGTGCGTTTAAAGCAATTAAAATATCCCTCGCTTTAACGGTGAAGGAAAACATCGGGAGGAAACCGGCATGCCTGAGAATTCTTCATAATGTTCTTAAAGGGGTTTGAAGTCCACCAATCCGCACTGGGCCAGCGTGCTGGACTACGGGCCTTCTCATTGTGGTCTGGAGACCCTTGCTCTGTAGTGGGCCGGTCGCTGATATGAATATATATGAAGCAGTTTAAATAAAAGTTTGTGAGTTCAAAGTGACAATTGTATCATGTGGTACAGTTGTTACTTTTAGCTCCTTAAAACTGTATTTGCGCAACCATTTATTACTTAAGACCGGCCAACTAAAATAGCACGTACTGCAGTTGCCTACATTCAAGTATTCATTATGATAATTAAGCTTAATTTGCTATACTCCGCGTAAAGCAGGAGAATTTGTATGGTGTTATTTATAATTTCTTAAATGTTTATACTCCACACCAAACAGATCTTTGACAAGTAGGTAGCATTGTCGAACGTGCGTAGGTAACGCCTTCGACAATGTTTCCTACATTGTCGAAGGCGTTACCTACGCACGTTTTGCATCGAAACCAGAGATGTTACTTCGTAACCATCCTCAAGAGATGTTAACTTTACAATGAATAATTGCATAAGTAATAATGGTTCAACGCCTGCTGCTATCCAATGTTTGCATTCATGTACATTTTTGCACATATCTACGCCGCCATTCGGTTTACCAATGTAAGGTTACGACGACTTAAAGCACCACGAAATTGCAATTCGAACATGTGCATGCAGCATGAACACTGCATACTGTATCATGTTACGATAGGGAACAGGAAAAGCATGTAGCAATAGAGAACGGAGAGCCGACGTGCATAACCATCCAGTTACCCTAAGTTGTGTAGCGGCGACCTTAGTTCGGGCGCTTGTAGTACATACAACATACCGGGAACGGGGCACTGCAAGCACCTACCTTAATTTATGTGTGAGGAAATAGACACGTTTTCTTTCCTTAGATGTACAAGAGCGTAACCATACTGGTCGGCATTTTTCTTTAGTTACATCTTATACAATTATGTAAGAAGAAAAGTCCTGACTCAATAACTGACTTATTAACTGACCCAGTTCAAACCCCTTGGATACAAAAAAGCTTAAAACCGTGTAGCCAAAGGCCAAATTTATCGAAAATCCCTCGATAAGGAAAAAAGAGGATGAATTAATGAATGAATACACTTTTACTGTAACCTTTCACCACTTCACCACATAAAAATGCAAGAAATTACATAGGTATATATTATATATACATACTAATAATTTGTATTTATAAATTATTATTTATTTAATTATTAATAACTAGGTTTAAACTGCCGTAGCTATTACTAGAGTAAATTTAGCCCTTGCCGATTATAGAACCAGGTACTTCCCACCAATAATCTTACACCACTCGTCACTGCGCCAGGCAGGTCGACAATATTGCCGTAAATTCAAAATAGAAATATATAAATATTTCGCGGCCTCAGAAAAGGAGCTTGACAAACTTATGTTAACATCAGCAAACATTTTATTCTGAACCTCGCTACGGACACATTCCATCAGAATGTGACAAACATCTTCCCTTACACCACAACCTAATAATCATATTGATTGAAAAACCAAAATACCGAGCTTACGGTATCTTCATTACTGACGAGATGGATAAGCGCAACTGAACACTATAATAACAATGTTAATCGTAAAATAAATGGCCTTGCGATAACTGTTAATTTATTAGGCCACTTTTAAGTGAAACATCATGTTATGCGTGAGGAAATTTCGCCCGTAAAAATGCCCCATCACCAACGAAAGCCATCAAGCATTTCCGATTACACGTATTTGAATTAAAAACTGTACATTCAATTGCGAAACGATGTATGCACAGCAGAAATTCATAAAAATCCGTATCATTGGAGTTTTCGCACGCTCATGTGAAATTGTCCAACTGCGTATAAAAGTATGCGGTGTAAAAAATTCGGGCGGTCGAGAAACGATGTGACCGTGTTACAAATGTAGTAATGCCTTTATGGCGTGCCGGCACCATCTCTAATGTGGTTATAATGGCGATACCGGGCAGGTCCGTGGTGCTAAGTAATTGATAGAGCAACTGGCTATCGCCAAGCGATTAAGAGCTAATATAATAAACTATTACATTTATCAATAATGGCTTCATTTTGATTTATGTTTCGAATTTACTGATCATTGTGTATAAAAGGTAAAATTTATCTCAAATGATAATTTTCCCCCTCTGGGCAATGCACGTAATGGGGCGGTAAAGTACTTACAGGAATTTGCTTGTTTGTACTGGAAGAATGGACATCTTTATAAAGTTGTAAAATGAAATAACAACAAACAGGAAATGGCATCTTGCTTCGCTATGGGCGACCATAAAAACATTGCCAACATCATTTCCACCTCAAACAACTTGATGTACCCATTGTAAGGTCTATAACAATAAACAATACGTAAAAATGCTTTCTATATAAAATTGAGGTAATAGTAAAAGTAAATTCTGTGCATTATCATAATCACAATTACCCGGTAATCGGTTGAGATCAATGGTCAGCGCAGACTGAAATAAACGATAAGATTCGATTGTTTGGTTAAGGTTTGCTGCGTCTATTTTTTAATGGGCCATTCACTAAATTATACGTTTTCATCATGAGAAAGTTCTAAACGGGATTCAAATCTGTTCTATAAATTGTCTCTGAGTGAAAGTGGTCAACGTTTAGCGGAGAAGAAGAGCCTTGTAATGGGGATAATTCTATATTTATTTTTCATTCGAACAGCGAGAGTAAACTACGCGGCGTATTATAAAATGTAAAGAGCGGCTTAGATTGAGAGGTTTCATCGTCAAGGGCTGCCTCGTTATTGTAGAGCAAATATCGTTAAATCGGTAATGGCTCTCGGGCGTTCTCAGAGGCATGAACATAACGTTTAGAAGTGGGCGCGAAGTGTTCCAAGTGCTCTAGGTTACAGTGTAGGCAAAGTGTAGCGAACAAAGGCTCGTTCATTCGTGGGAGACAATGCGAACTCCTGACGGCTGAGTCGCGTAACGTGGGGTGAATGAATCCAAAATCAGTTCACGCTGTGGCCGTTGCCAGCGCAACTTAACATTTGACGACTTCCTACATTTTCACACACAATGTGTTAAGGCTTTACCTTGGTCAAGAATGTTGCTTCAAAGTTCCTACTTCGTCTCCCATATTTGGCAGTTCTATGTTAAAACTATAAAAACACATGAACGACAGAACAGTACTGTAAATCCTTAAAAAAATACAAAATATTAAACACTCATTTACGATAGCAAAACATAATAACAAAAATGTAAAATTTAAATAATTTCAACACTATACTTGATTGTACATCGATCTAGGTGTTTGTTTGGTACTACGTAAAACAATTGTATAGTAAAATCTCAAATATTTTTTGCTTAAAAGTAATTATTTTATACTTTGCGATTATCTCGAATGATAACCTTAAATCCACTTCATCAGAGAGTAAAAAACAAACACAACGCAAAAAAGATCAGTGGAACATTAAGAATTTAGTGTATTAATTTTCACGGCCTTTTATGGTAAACGGGGTCTAAATAAGTAAGTTGATGGATGGATACGCGAATACTTGATGCGGGTAGAGATTTTAAAGTAAAAGCGTTATCTCGAAACTTTTCAACGGCTCACATGCAAATTGACCTAAAATCCCGGCCAATCTCGGTTCAGCTGTGGTCCAAGTGAATCTGGATTTTCAACCGACCTAAAAAATGGAGGAGGTTGTCAATTCGACTGTATGTTTTTCTTTTAATTAATTACACAACGATTCTGATGATTCTTTTTTGTTTTATATGTCATACCTCAGAGATGATCCCATTTGAAAAGCACGAAATAAATATTTTGTACAACATTTTTAAGTCTGTGCCAAGTAAAATGTAGAAAATGACTACTTTCTACTATAAAAAAGGTTGGCTGTTTTTTTAATAAAAAAAATTGGTGTGATGTTTCTATAAGTCATCATCATCATATCAACCCATTACCGGCGCACCGGTCTGCCCCACAATAAGAAGGGATTAAGACTGTAGTCCACCACGCTGGCCTAGTGCAGATTGGTGGACTCCGGACTGTGGATTGTGTTAAGTATGTGGCAAAAGATAGAGGAAGACCAAAGAAAATACGGATGGATTGTGTGTGCGTGATAGTGAATTGACAAATATTGTGCCGACCCCAGGTAGTCTATAAAGGGGACAAGAAATAGATGAAAAGTGTTATCGCAAGTGTAAGATTAAACATTTGCGTACAACAGCTGCAAAATTAGTCTTAAAATATAAACAAACATAACTACAAATAGGTATAAGCAAATGATAGCAACAAAAACCACAATCAACAATTAATCTTCTTACTTCTTACGCGAATGTATGTATCATTAGACGTTTTAGTGATAAATGTTGTGGTATCACGGCATGTTTAAAGGATGTGCAAATCGACATTGGTATGTCTTGTGATTTTTTCTAAATAAGGCAATACCGTAAATAAGTCATGTTGCCGACATTGTAGTTTTCTATTTAAGTTGGTAGCTCTTTCAATAATCGCGCAGTGGGTATTCAGATACCTACAGCTTTACACATATGTCAAGAAAGTTCCAATTTGTACCTCGTATTGCAATTTATAGTAATAAATGACGGCCCAAGCAGATGGCCCAGATAGTAAGAGAAAAACCATCGCCTAAACACAGAGCATTACTGCGTAGGGCACGCAAGGAACACGTACCACAAAGTGGCACGCTTTGTACATCAAACGGAGGCGGTAGGAGCTAAGCCTTAAAGGCCTGTGTAATTACATGTGCCTGTGTAATTACACAGGCCTTTAAGACTGAAAACACATCAATGCTACTTGGCGGCAGATATTAGCATCATGGTAGTATGGCCCCGTACGAGCTCTATCACAAAAGCTCAAATATACGGTTATGGTCGCCATAATTTCGTAATTGCAACATTTTTCTGCGGATTATCCATCGGACCTGTTACAGATATTAGCTGTTATGTACAACTAAGTGAATAATCTATTACAATACGCCGTACGTTCGTTTCTTGCTGCATGCAAATGTTGGATATTCGCGGTAAAGTGCGGAAGGTGCGCGCGCAGTTCACTATCGGCCCGCGGGCATCTGCCTCCGTACATCAAATTAACGGTGCGGAACTGGGAACGGTACGGCAGGGTGACCACACGCCAAATTTCACACCTATACGCGCTCGCTGAGTAAGTCGCTCACATCGCGAATATTTACCAACGGTTCGTCACTCTATACTCAACATACACAGTTTTCGGAGAACACTACAGAGACAACCTTTGTTGGATTTTCGCGCCTGCATGCGAATCCACTCGGTGTAAAAGGTTTTTTGGCGATTACCGTTACGTTGTGATCAGAATATTCATCATCATAATCCTCTGCCTAGGAATGTCTCACTACTGCCTCTTATCTTGTTTCTTATTAAACAACAAGTTAGCCCTCGTCTGCAAATCTCACCTAGTGAGTGATGATACAGCCTAAGATGGTAACAGGCTAACCTGTTAGGGGTATAGAAATTATATTAAACCCGCAACCCTAATCGTTTTCTACGCGACATCGTACCATAACGCTAAATAGCTTGGCGGAACTTCTTTGGCGGAAGGGTATTGTGTGAGTTGGCGGACTGTATTTGCTATCTCAATTTTTTTTGAGGTCAGGCTCATCAGAAGGTTGAATATCACCTTTTCCTAACTCCGGGCTAGAAGTGAGATTTTATAGTAAGTAAAAATCTAATACCTCACATCTTTTATTATTCCGGGTATCGAACCCACACAAGCTCGAGATCTGCAGTCGAACAAGCTACCTGCTAGACTGTACTGGATGTAATGCAAAGCTATGCATAAATAACCAGTGCTAACCTGTTTAGTTTAAAGATACGAATCGTGGGAAGTTAGGCGTTTAACAGCTACATAATTGTAGAGAGATGTGAACAGTCAATATTATCTACTTTTATACCTATGAATATTAAGACAAATAAATTAGTAGTAATATTTAAAGAGTGTTCGCCGAAATTAACGGTAATATTTATAAACGAATGTATGGATACAGTAGGTATAACCAATTTTGTGTGTATAGTGTAAATACAAGATAATAAGTACTATTTTGGTATAAACTATACAATCTCATCTAAAGTCATATTCAAGAAGCAGGCACTTTTGCTGTGTACATTATATAAAAAGTAAGTACTATCTTTGTAAGTCGCATCATGATAATTTTTTTCCTTTTTTCGTAACAAATGTAGTTAGCAATATCCTAACTGTAAAAAGTAATCCGAATCAGAATTATTTTGAACTGATTTGCAGTTTGATAGTTTGTTTTACATTATTTAAATGCCTAGCACGAAGATAAATTAAAAATTAAATTAATAAATAAACTATGACATCGCCATTAAGCCCCAAAGTAAGCGTAGGTTGTGTTATGGGTACTAAGATGACTGATGATTTTTTTAAGAGTAATATACTAATTAAATACAGATAAACATACAGACACTGTAAAACATTCATACTCATCACACAAACATTTTTGCAGTTGCGGGAATTGAACCCACAGCCTTGGACTCAGGAAGCAGGGTCGCTGCCCATAGCGCAAATCGGCCGTCAAAAATAACAGATGTAAAACAACTTAGCCATTAATGACGCTTTTGAGGTATTTATTGTCTTTTTCATACCACAATGTATGTCTGGTGATCATGGGCTATTAACCTAGAAGAAATTTTTTACAAAATAATAGATATGACGAGTAAGTGATTAGTTTAGTTGTTTCGTTTTTCATTTTAAATGGGCCTAAGTCAATAGTGCTTTATTTACATAATATATTAGTTTTGATAAAGTAGAATAACAAATACGTCTAGATTAGAGTGAAGTTGCTCTCAATAAAGAGTCACGACTCGCTGAGACCCGCAGAAATGTAATTTATTAAAAGACCAGCTTCAAATATAAGAGCGCTGTTTACTGGTATCCAATTACTCTAGGTTATGCTTTGTTGTGGCGCGAAACCAAAAAATTCAAGTTTAATAACTAAAATTAGGCGGCGTTTCTAAAAAGATATCATTTTTTAAATCAAATTATATATATTAAAAAACAAGAGATTTAAGAGACATTTGTTGCCAAGCTAAATAGCATGAATATGCATTAAAGCACATTACAAATGGTCATTGTATCGTTTGCTTTACGAGCTTTTAGATATTTTTGTTCCATATTCTTATATCAGCGAAATATTAATTTGTTAGTATTTATGTAATATTGTGATGAGAAATATAGGTATATAATATCTAGACACGAGCATATAATAAAATATAATGTATTTTAATGAAAGTTACTTTCGAAATTCTAAGCTTTTCGTTTTGGTTTTCAATAAGTTTTTAGTACCTATGTTAACCGAAAGAATCTCTAGATTCTAAAAGGTTTCTTACAAAATTAAAGTGTTTCTTTGTCAAATTAATTATATGTATTATCTTTTGTCTTGAATTTACTCTTGAACCTTATCAGCTTACTTACTTACTTATTATTGTAACGTTTTACAATACTTAGTGGCCAATGGAATTATACGCCATATTACCAATGTGTTTTTTGGAAAAGAGCAACTGCTGAGTGGAAAAGAGCAACTGCTGAGTTTCTTGCCGGCTTATTCGTCTAGAATCTGCCTTCCGAACCGGTGGTAGAATCACTACAAACAGACAGACTTGACGTTTCAAAAGTGCTTATATTAGGCCTACTTGAAATAAATGAATTTTTAATTTTGAATTTATTAACTTCTACCAAAAAAGTAACATAATAAATCCATGACTTTACAGGGCAGATGCATATGCGTAATAATTGCACAAAGAGCAGCGACGTGTATTGACAGAATTTGACAGCGGCAACAACACAAATTTAATATTGAGATGACAGGTAGCCACCGACTAGCAACTGTCAGAAAAGTTTATGAATACGAGGCAGGTCAAGTAACTTGTCATCGACTAGAAGAACAGTTACCCAGCCTACAGTCGACCGATACGATTTTAATAATCTAAATCTTAAATTTTGAAATAACCATCTCGTCGTGTACTAATAGACGTCAAAGGCCAGAATAATGTCCGTAATTCATCATAAGTTTTTGTCGCACAAAATACATAGGCACGCCCTCGTTTAGATGTTGTAACTGTTTTTAATGAGCAAGTTTTTTTGTATGTTGGAGTAAGCCATCAATAAATCATCAGGACAGGAATGAATTTAGCATGAATATTACTAATAAATCAGTGTCTCATTATGTCATGACATTAGTTTTCGAATTCTCGCCTACCTTTATTTTTTATTACCATAAAAAAGCTGATATGATTCTATACTTATTGGATTAATCTCATAAAATGGCTATTAAATAATAAATTACGGGATAGTATACAAATATTAATAACATAGATACATATTGTATTCTTTGTGTTATACTAAAGCTGATACACTGTTTGCGAGTGGCTTGCTGTTGTCCATTAAAATAAAATGTTTTTGTCTTCCTTCTCCCAAATTTTTTATTTGATTCTAGCCAAATTGAAATGGTAAAATTAACATACCCATGATTATGATTATCTATATAATATATAATATCAAATCAAGAAGCACAATCGAATCAAATATTGAAAGTAGAGCCATCTTTATAGGAAAGTGGAGGTAAAGATGGCACTACTAAATTTAATCGAACTGACGACTTCGGATTTGATTGATTAATTATTGTTTTCGTGCGTTGGTAGACTGAGATAGAATATAAATTAAAAATGTTCTTTTTAAATTAATTTAAACACTTTGATGTGTCAAAAAATTGTATCCTGCAGGTTGATAATATAACTAAATAATACATGCATATTTGACCCTAAAATTACAGTGTACGATGATTCACTAATCAAGAAACTGAATATTTCCCTGCGTCTTGTTGGATAAATAATTTGTTTTCTTACATGAATATACGTAAGTGACCGGTGTCTATTTGGGTATGGACAGAAACATGAAAGCATTACTGGGCATAATCGGGCGGGCCGGGTGGCCAAGAACTTAAAAGCACTTCTACACGCGTTTATCCAATCAGTGCTTCATTAATATGCCGCACTAACTTCCTATGTGCTATTCATTCTGTTTCTTAGACTATGGTTAAAAATTATCAAAAATAGATCGCAATGCAAACATTTATTGAATTAGGTTCAAGTGAGTATGTTTGTGAGACTTTCGTTGAACAGTGGCGATCCGAGTTATAAAAAACTTAAGGGTGGCCATTGTATACCTAAAAAGCCTACCCTTAAGTATTTCTAACTCGTACTGGAGGTTTTTTTTATTTATTTATTTATTTATTCCCATCTAACATTTTTATCAATACAGGAAAAAGTTATCCTAATACGACAATGCAGCATGTTATGTAAATTTTAAAAATATATATAACTATAGTGTATATAATAAAATCCAAATCGCTATATTTGTGAGTTCACTCAGAGTGCAACAAAATAAATCCGTCTTCTCGGCTATCACATTGAGGGTACGGAGTGCGCGCGTCAGTGGCGCCTCCTTCAGTAGCTTGGTGCGTCCGTTAGGCACCGCAAATTTAATAATTTAATATTTTTTTATAATTTAATACAAATTTTATATCAATCTGCATATCCTGTGCATACCCTCTATGAACGCCACTGTCGTTGAATAATGTGAAGTAACCAATTAGGCTCACACAACTCGATGCCAAATTGGTAAATAAAAATAGTGTAACCACTAGCTGTTACTTGAACCATATGCTTTCTGTCTAAGCCAAATTTACCTGTGAATTAATAATGCATAGGATGTTTGGGGTAACGACGGTTTTTCTAATAAATTCCATGATGTCGAAACACAGCTAGCAACTTGAAATATACGCTGTGACTTAACATGACATCTTGATATTTTCGTCAATTCATCGATATAATTTGTACGAAGGAATAATAAATACATCTTTATGTGGTATCTTTAGACTAGAAATAATAGCTTACAAGTAAAATATACTTTTGATAAAAAGCTGTAAAATTTTTATTCCAGGGAAGAGTATAAAATCTTGTTAATGCTACTAAAATAGCTGCACTTACTCTAGTAAATGACTCTAATCAAGTAAATAGTCTGTTTAAATCCACACTAGGCAAGATTAGATCAGGAGGCCGTTAAAGTGTTCAGGAAGTTGGGTGCGGGAGACAATGCGTGCGCGCTACATCCGCGAATATTTCATGGGATGGTGTCCGTAATTAGAGGACGCCATGCGACGGTATCGCGGCATCCGGCGCCGCGCTATCATGTGAGAGATCATCCCTCGCCGCTGAACCCGCTTGCACTTAAGCCAAACACACATGGATACAATTAATTTTTCCGTCTCGTTCTATTTTAATGAAATTTCTTGTGTCATCTTTTCCTTTTAATTCGGCGTTATAAGAAAGTGATCTGCTTATCTCGTAATCGTCATCGGTATGTTTTGTGATTCTTGCGTCAAATTATCCGCGATTAGGATTTTATCACCTTTCGAGATTCGGCTGTCTTTTCCTTTCCAACATATATCACGGAACACGATATGCCATACCTTTACCTTTCCATACGTACGGTATGTGATTTTTCGGCTGTCCTTATGATCACTATTTAAAATTAACCTTTACGTGAATCGACATGTGTCTACAAACTTAGACCTATTTATACCTTGTATTCGAGTCGTTATAGTGTTACACTATTTCGCATAAGTTCTTAGAAACACACGTGATTCCCGAGCAAAATCCAACATGCCTCTGACATTCTGAACCTAAGGCGTTAGTTATGTTACGTATCCTTCATTATTTATTCATCTTGTCAGCGTATTTTTAATACTGTATTACCAACGTGTACGCACACACGTACGTACACACTGTCGTTTTATTTGTTAGGATTATGCAGTTGCGTGGGCGTTATACTTTCAAATCAAATATTTGTCTGACGTAAACTTATTTCACTGTCTAGTTTAATACATATAAAAATATGTTAGTTTGTGTGTTGTAAACTGGTCTCGTCAAGAATATTTATCACCGTATCATACTTTGAAGCCGTTTGCAGCGGTACCGACCAGTTCTGGTTGCATCAGGAAGTAAAGATAACGATTAGGTGACAATAATTATTAAATGTCTTATAAGTATTTCCCATTAGATAAGGTCTTTAATTATTCTGTGAATTTTATAATAAATATTATTATAAAATTCACAATTCAATTATATTATAATTATGTAAAATTCACTTGATTCAGTTAAGACTCGGAATGGTGCGTAATAGTGAACGTTCCATAATAAAGATACTTCATAGTGTTATATGATTATGCCATGCCTCGTTGGTCTAAAGACTAGCATGTGCTACGGATCAAGAGAAGGGTCTCTTCGGGTCGTACCAAAAATTAGAAATAAAAAAATATATAAGGCCGGGGGTTAGGAAATTCATTGGTAGAGACCATCACCGTATCTCGAAGAGTCTATCTTTTAAAATCAACTTCTGCTGTTAGTGGAAGCCTGTGCCCACCATGTAAATGCATTGCTGCAAATCAATTGAAAATGTTATGGTATTGGTCTCATCGGTAGGACTTAAAGTTATTATGAAAACGATTATTTATTTTCAAATATTTATGGAAGTCATAAATTCTCAAATCGCAAATCGTGCCGAAACGGTATTTCCCCGCAATAAATTTTGCTGGTTATAAGCTCGAGCAATATATAAATAAAAATTGGTAAGTAAATGTTCATCTAAACCCAACGCTAAGATTGGTTTTAAGTGTTTATGTCTGGTCAGGTGCGAGTCAGAAGGCGCATAAAGTGGAGTTCCGTAACATACAACTAGCAAATAGGAAATTTGTATCTTGGACAATTTTTTTTTTTTTCGAGAAATTATTTTTCTTTTTAGAGCCCATATATACACTAAGTTATAATTTCATCGTATTGCCCTAGTCTAACTTATGTGATAATAGTCGTTAAAGCACGCAATTCCGCATTTGAGCAGAGTGCTAGTTCGTATCCCTATATCAATCCTTCCTATGTTAGATGGGGCCAGCGCGCGGAAAGAAAACATCAATTATGCTGACGAATATACATAAATAAATAAATAAGCCATTGAATCCCAAGTAACAAATTAAACATTGAATTACAAAAAATATAAAATAAAAAATACAGATAATAAACATGCATTTAAGTTAATTGGGCACCCATCTGCGGGTAAAGGCCTCCTCCATCTCCTGATTATACATACATATGTTTAAAAACCTAAGCAAACGCGGACTATGTCGCGGGCAAAAGCTAGTGTAAATATAAATCGTATGCCAATTGAACGGCTATAGTGTAGGTCTTTGCCACGCACGGGTGGCGGTGGTATCAATGCGGTCGGCATTAACTGTCAATAATTAACATTGGTAGCTTAATAGTCGTAGACGGTAACGGCTCTTGGGCTCTTGGCGATCCGGATAAAGTTTTGTTGAGAAGTGATAGATAACGGTACAATTAACAGTTACTAGTAATTATTAATAATTATCGTTTTATTTGGGTTATTTAAGTGTTAATCTTTAGTTATTAACGCCACGCCACGCCCTTACAACAACGTAGGATCTATTTGTGGGCTATTATGGAATTTCCGAAATTTTCTCAGGTCTGGTCAGGTGACACGCTTCGGCTGTGTCTAGTTACCACTTTACCATTGGATATAAGTAGGCGTTACTTTCGGATTTCCATGCCTGTTTGGGGTGCCATACCCCAAAACAGCCCGCTACTATCTTAGACTGCATTATTACAAACCACAAGGCGAAATTTCTGTCAAGGGCATACTAGTAGTCGAATAAACAAAAATGATAACAATTATAAGATTTCTTATAAATAAGTTAAATAAATAAAAAATACTTTATTTCTATACTTAGGGTACAAATCATTTATTTAATATTCATAATTCCTAACCCTTGGAAAGCTTGAACTTTAAAATGTTCTCCTAACTGTTTAATTTTGTTAGACACTAACGCAGTCCACAGTTAAAAAATATTAGCAGTCACATAAAAAGTAAGTTTCTAGAGTAATAAACAAAACCTATTTTTACATTATATGTAGGAACATATATGTATGATCACGTAGGTATCGCTCATAACTATGTGCATAAATCCAGACAGCTAAGCAAACGTCCAGTCCAGTGTGCACTTGTAATACAGCTTAGCGTACAAAGGAGTGGCAGACAGTGAAAAATAAGTGAAGAGTAACTTCAAGACCGTAATTCAAATACCAAATTAAATATTTATGTCCTTCATCTCTTTTACTTTTGTGCTTCCATCTCGCATAATTCAATTCAAAATTCATTTATTTCAAGTAGGCCTAATACAAGCACTTTTGAAACGTCAAGTCTGTCCGTGTGTAGTGACTCTACCACCGGTTCGGAAGGCAGATTCTACCGAGAAGAAGCCGGCAAGAAACTCAGCAGTTGCTCTTTTCCAACATCAAAAATTTACATTTTATATTTTAACATTCATTTTTCTATCTTGTGAGAGATGAAAGCGGAGCCGGATGCTTCCAAGCAACCTTGTCATTAAGAAACTCATCAATTGTATAATAACCTCGCTGTAATAAATGTGTTTTAACACATTCTTTAAACTTATGGATTGGTAGGTCCAAAATTACCTTAGGAATCATATTATAAAAGCGTATACTCAATCCCACAAATGACTTCTGCACCTTTCGCAGACGATATGCAGATGTCACTAATTTATGACCATTTCTTGTAAGTCGACTGTTTATATCCACTTTTTGTTTATAAAGACTAATATGTTGTCTTACAAATACTATATTGTTATAAATGTATTGTGAGGCTACCGTAAGTATACCAATTTCTTTAAATTTTTCACGGAGGGATTCACGTGATTTAAGTTTATATATTGACCGTACAGCTCTTTTCTGCAATATGAATATAGTTTCAATATCAGCAGCTTTGCCCCATAATAAGATCCCGTAAGACATCACACTATGAAAGTACGCGAAGTAAACAAGTCTTGCTGTTTCTACGTCAGTAATCTGTCTAATTTTCCTGACGGCGTAGGCAGCCGAGCTTAGTTTACCTGCTAGTGTATCTATATGGGTACCCCACTGAAGCTTACAATCCAAGGTCATGCCCAGAAAAACTGTGGAATCTTCCATTTTTAGTGATTCTCCATTTATTATTATATTTTTATTAACTTTCTTTACATTTGGTAAAATAAATTCCACACACTTAGTTTTTTTTGCATTTAAAAGTAAATTATTGACAGTAAACCAGTGCGACACATGCGACATAGCACGGCTTACATCGTCAGAGTTGTCTCTACCTCTATCAGTTTTAAAAATTAGAGATGTATCATCAGCAAACAGTACAATGTCACAGGTTTCACTGACATGGTGTGGTAGATCATTTATATACACCAAAAATAGAAAGGGACCCAAGATTGAACCCTGTGGGACACCCATTGACGTAGCCGACCCCTGCGACTTAATGTCTTTTATGCAAACCCTTTGGGTTCTGTCACTGAGATAAGAGGCAACCAAATTTAGTGCAACGTTTTTGATACCATAATGGGCTAGTTTAAGAAGCAAGGTTTTATGATCGACACAATCGAATGCTTTGGATAGATCACAAAAAACACCAATGGCATTCTGCGAACGTTCCCAGGCATCGTACACATGTTTTAAAAGTTTAGCGCCTGCATCCGTGGTGCTACGACCTTTAGTAAAACCGTACTGCTCCGGATGTAGTAAGTTATTTACATTGAAGTGATTCAAAAGTTGATTTAATATAATTTTTTCAAAGACCTTACTAAGAGCTGGTAAGATTGAAATGGGTCTGTAATTGTTAATGTCGTTTTTATTGCCAGATTTAAATAGAGGTATAAGTTTACTATGTTTCATTAAATTTGGAAAAGTACCTCTATCAACACATTCATTAAAAAGTATGGCTAAGTAAGGGGCAATAACGTCTATAATGTTAGATATTACCATTACAGACATACCCCATAAATCACCGGTTTTTTTCTGTTTCAACAACTTAAAATTCTTTATTATATCATATGCAGATATATGTTTAAAATTAAATAAAACGTTGCACTCATTAACGTTGTTCCTCAATAAACTCTGAGCTGCAGTAGGTGAAGAATTAAGTGAATCAGTCAACAAAATAGGAACACTCTGAAAAAAGTTTTCAAAGGTACTTGCAACCTCACTGTCAGCGGTAACTTTATTATCATTAATAATTAATTCAAAGTTTACGTTGCGAGATTTAGCTTTCCCAGTTTCATTATTAACAATTTTCCAGGTTGTTTGTACTTTGTTATCCGATTTTATGATTTGATCCTTAAAGTATAGCGACTTAGCATGAAAGCAAACGTTCTTAAACGTTTTAGAGTACATTTTTACGTGTTGTAGGAAAGCTGGAGTATGGTTATATTGTTTTTCACCATAGAGCTCATACAAATTATCTCTACTTTTGTATATGCCAATAGTTGCCCAATCGCTAAACTTTATTTTTTTATTGAAATCTATATGTTTGAAATTGAATATTTTGTTAAATTCATTTTCTATAATATTAAAGAGCGTACCATAAATGCTGTCAGGATGACCGTTCTTAAAGACAAGGGCAGGAATTTTGGATGATATTTCACCTTTGAATCGCGTCAATTTGCTCTTAGTTATCGGCCTACACTTGACGATATGTTTATCTTTGTTTATATTATTCAAAACAGTAATTTGTTGGCCACAATGATCTGATCTTAAGTTGGTTATTATCGATTTACCTAAGATATCACAGTTGTGAAAAATATTATCTAAACACGATGCTGAGGTTGCTGTGATTCTAGTAGGTTCACTAAAAGCATAATTTAAATTAAAACATTTAAATAAGTTTAGCAACCTAGTCGTAGTTGCATTACTAAGTAAAATATCAACATTAAAATCCCCGCATACTATTGCTTTTTTTGTGGATACAGACAATCGCTTAAGCACATCTTCCATTACATCCTCAAAAAGGCTAAAATCACCTGAGGGGGGACGATATACACACACTATTATAAATCGCTCCAGCTCCACACAAGATAGTTCTACAGTGCGTTCAACAGAAAGACTAACTATGTCTTTTCGCTCCTTACAAGTTATATTATTGTGTACAAAAATTAAGGACCCACCATGAATTGCAGTCCTTCTGAAGAACACACTTGACATTTTGAAATTCCTTAAGATAACTGCTGGATGTGCACCAGTGAGCCAATGCTCAGTAATACACAGAATGTGTATATTGAGTTTTTCCACAAACAGTTCTATTTCAATTTCTTTGCCGGTTAAGCTCTGTATATTTTGATGTACAATGTTCATATTGGAGAGCTTCTCCGTTGTCTGGCTATCTAGTTTAAATAATTATAAGAAATTTTCTTAGTACTTGAACAAGTACTTGGGTCATTATCAGAAATATTGGTACCTAAAGTACAATTTGTAAAGTTGTCAATAGACTTAGTTACAACACTTGTAACTGTATCATTTAAATTGTAAGCTAATAATGAGGCTATATGTTGCTTACATTTTTTTGACAGATAAAAAGTATCCCTAGTCAATAACAGTGGTGAAATAAATTTATTCACATCAAAATAAAAAACTGCCTCACTATGACGGCATGTCAAGTTATAAATTAATAAATTTAAATTATAAATTTGCTTATTTCGCTTAGAACTAAGTGTGCCACAGTACGGAAAGGCACACATAACAAATCTACATTTAGATTTTTCATGCAAAGCCAGCAATTTTTCTACACATCTTATAATTTGTGTCTTTTTTACATTTAAGCTGTCTCCTAACAAAAATATAACATTTTTATTCACATCTAAACTGTCTATGTTCAAACTATCAATAAGATAGTCTAAATTAGCCCCCGGTGAACATCTATTAGTCACTGAGTGATCTAGGTAACAGTTCATAATAGGACCAAAACCTTTACCTAGCTTGTCTGAAATTACTAAAGTGTGTTTTTTATGCTTACTTGATAAATTATAATCTAAGGATGTAGTGACAGGAATAATACTTTCACACTGCTCTTGGCAGGTCTCTAGCTTATTAGAGGACAAAATACTACTACTTAAGTCTAGGTTAGCCGTAGGTATATCTTGAGAACATTGACATTTATTTGCCAATGACTCAAAACGAGCCATATTGTAGGTACCTAGAGCTAACAACTCATCAGCTGCCAGAATTTGTTCATCAATCTGCTTTTTTGACAGCTCATATTTAATAGTCATAGTTTTAAGTGAGTCTTCCAGCTGTTGAATAACATCATTTAAGGTTTGGATTTCACTCTCATATTTTTCCCTGCTACTTTGAAAAGAAAGAGAAAAGGTATTTAACTTATTTAACAAAACTGAACGTTCTTTTCTTAGTATCAGGTTTTCACTGCTTTTCTTCTGGTTTTTTACTAATTTTTGAGTTTTTTTTATTATTTTACTAATTCTAATGTATTTTTTTATTTTATTGTGGCTATTTAAAAAGGGGAGATCTATTTGAGGCTTGGTTTTTTTAACACAAGGGCTATCACAAGTCAGATCGATGCACATTGGCATTGTTGAGGATGAAGTAAGTAGTTCATCATACAAGTTATTTGTTGATTGCATTTCAACATTTTGTAATTGTGACTGAAGGTCATCAATAGTTTTATGTGCACTACATAATTCACCCTCCAACATAGTAATTCTTCCTAAAGCTTCATCATAAGTAGATATGCATTGGTTAAAAGAATGCACTGCCTCCTGGAGTTGGTTGCGCTCCTCTAAGACCAGAGTGTGAGCGCTATGTAGGTCAGCTAGTTCACCCTTTAGCTGGGAGTTCTTGGCAATAATTGATCTCAGTTCCACTTCACTGTCATCTTGTTCCCTCATTAAATCAGCATTTATTTGTTTCAGTGACTTTAGTTCACTGAGGGCATTTTTAAGTTTTAATTGCTCTTGCAATGCAGCCGCTCTTCTGGTTAGCATTGTTGGCACCATTTTATAGCACTTCGCCCTGAAACACAGCAAACAATATATGTGAGTGAAGGAAATTAGATAACCTACAGAAGAAAGAGAAAAGGATCAAAAATATATGTATATATATTATGAAAAAGTTATAGGAAATAGAGATAAATACTAAGGAATATTACAGATAGTATACTAGGAAATACAATAACATACTAATTAGGGATATCTTTAAGTGATAGAAATAGCAATTTTAGCAAAGAAAACTTTGAATCACAACTTGTAAAATAAGGTTTATTTGGTTGTGTATTTTTGTCTGAGACAGTTTAATTAATTCTTCAACTATACTTCCACAAATCCGTCAAGTAAAGCGAGAATGAGTCTGTCTAAGTGTGTGGAGGGACGTCTCTCGTGAGTGTTACGAGAATAACAAAATAAAACAAAAATTTGAAGTAGGGAATTGGTTATCAACTAGGATATTGTTATGGCAGTGTTATTAACATAAGAAAAATGAAAGCAATACTCCCCAGGTACATCCCATGGACGTAAAATGTACGTCGTTTGCTTATAACAGTCGTTGGATTTTGAATTCCCGTTGGACGAAACCTCCTGTCAGACGGATTTTCGATTTACGTGGTTTATATGGTCACTGTGTAGGTTACACTTTTTTCTTTGATTAACACATAGAAAATACATTAAATCACAGTGATTTTAACACAATTTATACAAATATTATAATAAAAATTAAAATAATAATACGAGCAGCTGATTTCACGACATGTCAGCTTGACAGCGACCACAGACCTACCATAATATGATAAATACAAACTTGCGAACTTATCTGAAGTATATTTTATTTTTGCGTGTGTGGGCACAATCTCTACATAAGTTCAAGCGTATCGGACGTAATAATGCTTTGTTGCCATTTTAATAGTAAATTTATCTTCCATTTCGCTTACGTATTTACGTATTTTTATTGGTCACAGCTGCACGTTTCAATTTACGAGTCTTTTAGACATGCATTAGCAGGTGCCTATAATAATTTTTAATATCCATAGTAACTTTTTACATCAACACAATCAATAAGAAAGTAGCTTTTGATAAAGTTGGTACGACTAATAAATAAACTTATGTATTTTTTTCTTTTAATTTTATCTTTGCCTGCACGAACATGTTTGCAACTTCACAACGTCTACAAACTCGCGAAAGAGAACACTTGGACTAGCTATGATCTTTGATGTCAATAGTCCTAGGTAAGTACTGAGGTATTGAGGCTGCTTATGAATGATGGATGTGAGCCATATATGAGCATTTTGATTCCGGGAATGGTAAACAGCGAAAATACGCCTGCGAGCGACGCAAGTTCAGCGGGTACTTAGAAGGGCAGACGCCGGTGCCACTCCGCACGTTATCCACACGATTCTATTTCAGCTATGCATAGTTGAATTATCGCCGTCGCGTCGTCTGTCGGGGCCTTTGGTTCTGCTTCCGCGACCGTTGCGCTTCGCGTGTCCTCATCGATATGAGCATGACGCTAGCGGCCCTTTTGATAATGCTAATGTTTGAGATACGATGAACGCGTTCCGATATCAGAGCCACATACAATGACCGCGCTAGCTAAATGGGCATCAGGCCTGCTGATTTAGATGGAATATTTACTTTCCAACGATTGTGGGACAGGTATTTAAGATAGAGATTATAGAGTATGGCAAAAACCACATATCATGAGATGAGAGATCAATAAATGTAAAATAGATAAATATTATTGAAAGCGGTCTGCTACTTTCAGAGATTATCTACTTGTAAATAGCATATTGTGAAGCGGAAACGTCTGCTTATTATTCTAATACAGTTTTATTCAATGCTATTTCTAATCTATTTTGAATCTGGTCTATAACTGGTCCCCATCTGTAACTTGTGCAATTCGTTTAGGAAAAAGTA